>NC_071977.1:10718581-10718868 GCF_026283585.1 Hylaeus volcanicus
TGTGGAGGCGATGGAGGTATGTAAGGTGGCGGTGTCGGCGGTCTAGGTGGTTGTGGCGGAGAAGGAGGTACGTATGGCGGAGGTGTTGGCGGCCTAGGAGGTTGTGGAGGCGATGGAGGTATGTAAGGTGGCGGTGTCGGCGGTCTAGGAGGTTGTGGAGGTACGGGGGGTCTAGGTGGCTGTGGTGGAGACGGAGGCACGTAAGGTGGAGGTGTTGGCGGTCTGGGTGGTTGTGGAGGAGAAGGGGGTACGTAAGGAGGAGGTGTCGGCGGTCTAGGTGGTGGGGG
>NC_071977.1:10719268-10874196 GCF_026283585.1 Hylaeus volcanicus
TGTGGAGGGGAAGGTGGTCCGTATGGTGGATATGGAGGTCTCGGTGTTTGAGGAGGTGAAGGAGGTCCGTATGGTGGTGGAGTTGGAGGCCTAGGTGGTTGAGGAGGAGAGGGTGGATGATATGGCGGAGGTGTTGGAGGTCTAGGTGTTTGTGGAGGAGAAGGAGGTCCATATGGCGGTGGTGTTGGAGGCCTAGGTGGCTGTGGCGGAGAAGGTGGGTGGTACGGTGGAGGTGTTGGAGGTCTTGGTGGCTGTGGAGGAGAAGGAGGTCCATATGGTGGTGGCGTTGGCGGTCTAGGTGGCTGAGGAGGAGAGGGTGGATGGTACGGTGGAGGTGTTGGAGGTCTAGGTGTGTGTGGAGGAGAAGGAGGTCCGTATGGTGGCCGCGTAGGCGGTCCTATCGGCGGCAGAGTTCTTGTTGGAACTGGGTAATCGTATCCACTTGACGTCGTAGGTCCTGGAGGTCCAGGAGGTCTAGGCGTTGGCCTAAATGTATGTGGCGTTGGTGCTCGCGTCGGTTCTGTATAGGTATAACCCGTTGGAGGACCTTGAGTGGGCAAGGTGTACGTTACCGGCCTTTCTGTGTATGTTATATCATGACCTGGAGTTGAATAGGGATATCCTGGAGTTACAGGCGGTCTAGTTGGTATCGGTGGTGGTCTAGGTGTTTGTTCAGTCGTTTGTCTGCAAAGAGAAAAATATCGATATTTTCTTTACAATTAACTAAGTCATCTGGCACTAAAAAAAATTGTGAGGTTAGTTGAGATATTATCATAGACAACTTGTTTAAGTTTTCGTTCGTATGTAAACAGTCTAATATTTCTACCACTCATTACTTTCTTAATTTAAAATTTCAACTAATTCTTACCGCGGTGGTAGAGTGAATATTTGATTCGGTGGTTCATAGTTGTAGCCTCCAAATTGTGATTTTGTATCTATCGCTCTTTTGCTTCTCTCACTGGATGCTTGCGCATGATCTGTGGAGAGCACTGCCACTAATGTGGCAATCCACAAAAGTCGCTGAAAAATACGCCGAAATCAATTGGGCTATTCTGAAATTACTCGGGAAATTAATTTACGATCGTCGTACATTGTTAGCAGCAATTGGTACCGACGTGTACCATTCAAAGCCCACCCTAAAGTTCATATCGAACATCTTTATTTACTCACGTCTGTTTCATTGAGAAATACAGAAATGCGTTGACGAGCTCGATCGTTAAGCAAGATAATCTCGAAGTAAATTAAATCACGGAATGCCACGTAATCGATTATAATGTATCGAAGAGTGTCTTCGTGGGATTATCTCACGCCTCACCCACGACTATCTTACATAACTTGTATCGACCACGTGGCACATCCTATGATGTACTGGTGATCGTGAAAGGTCCATTCGCGTGAAATACACCGTACCATGCTCTGTCATTGATCAGCAGGTACTCAACATAGACTAGCCACTCACATTACAAGATTACAATCTCCCACAAGTCTCCCACAACCCACCGAATCGCTTCCAAATTTTCTTCATACGTCTCTAAAGAACGAGTACTGAATCGCAGACTGAAAGAACACTCTCTATTTCTCACAGCAATTGTACGATTCTAATTCTGCTTTTAATATTCGCACGATTCGCATCTCTAATTAGTCTCACAGGCGAGAACCGCATGCATTACAATATTTGGCGTACATTAAACGCAACGAACGTCTAATTTGAAACCGTATCGTCGGAAAATCGAGATTTCATATTATCGAATTGCGTTTACCACGACACCCTGCGTGTTCCATATATTCATCTTTCCAGCAAACAACGTTCCATTCAACGCCTCGGATGAAACGTAGCGCGGTTAATGCAATCGACCGTCTGCAATTATCATTCGCCGGTTGAACGAGCTTCATAAATCAGAGGGAGCCGCGGTGGAAGCATCGTTGTCCAGAAATTAAAACCGTCTTATCCGTTTGCGACATCGTGAACGCGGTACGAATGATGGTTCTGGCTCGAAGAAACGTCCAGTGACCTTTAGGCGTATAATTTATATAGAAGGATCGCACGGCTATGGGGAGAAGATATCCTCCTTAGTGTCTTTCGCCAGTATGTGAAAGGCTTCTGATGTATAAGTGGTGGTCACGATGCTCGGATCTGCGGAACACGCGATACAGATCGGCAAGGTCGCTGTTTCTTGAGAAATTTTGAGATCTCACGGGGTCTGTTCGGCGTTTCTATTCGGATTAGACGGACGAATAAATCCTTGGTTTCGAAAAGGAGTCCAGCAAAATTGTTACCAACTCTGACTGACGCAACCCAACGTGGGAAATCGCATGTATCTTCGATCAATGTTTTATGGCCCTCTGGAAATGAACTAGTGTCGACTCTGGCTGGCGTAATTACAGGGAAATTGAATTGCTCCAAGAGGGATTTGAAGTCCATGCTCTTTAATGAGAATTATTCCTGTTTGGAGTCTTGAAATAGTCCCTTTCAGGTTCCAATAACTAAGAATAACTTTGAACGTAACAGAAGAGGTAGGAAGCATCTAGTTACAACAAAACTGGTTCCATCGAGGCTACCATAAGATCACCGTGCCACTCGTAGCACACAGTTAACACGTTGACAGCCACATTAACACTCTTGAAAATGTCTACTGTGATTAAATTTTGGTTACAGATTATTAGAAATTGCATAATCAAACATTTATTGCGGACACTTGTCTTTCGGAATTAACTTTTTTAGTTCTCCAGTGAGAAGTAATGTCACCCATACATGGGTGTTATCAAGAAACACAATAACCATACTCATAGATGGTGTCTGAATAATCTCTCCTTTGATTTTAACACTAAAGTTGCAAAGCAACAGGTCCCCACGAGGAATTCCCCCGAGCATGGCACACAATTGACCGGCACCTAACGATTTCGACGACGTTCCATTTGCACCTAGAGAAAGTGGTTACAGTATGCGTCGAGAGCCAAGACCCCAGGTTATAACGAGCAGCCGATATGACAGGAGTTTTCTGAGGATTAACAATTCGCGCTGTCAGAAGTGCAAAATTGTGTCGCAACATTGAAGCACACGTGCAATTACTTCCAGCTACTGGATTCGCTACTGGTAAAAATATTGGAGAAGGAAACCTTTCACACGATGAAAGACTGGTCATTAACGAACGCTACTTCTTCGATTCGCGATGATAGGACAGAATATCTCTGCAACTTCTAATTAACGTTTCAATTGGTGTACGATACTAACGTTGTGTAACAGATTCTTTAATTGATTTCGAAGCATTTTAAATTGAGAAGTGTTTATCATATCATTGCCAACTAATTTGCCCAGATTCAGCCTCTTCCAAGCCTGGTTTAATGGACGAACGACGACGTTCAACTCCAATGGGTGCGAAAATACTATGTTGCATAACGCGGAGACGCCAGATTGCGTCTTCGGCACTAAATAATAAAGCGCGAGCAACGTCTCAGAGATACGGCTTTCTAATTATCTTGCTTCGCGCGTTGCTAATGCCCCTGTCTGTTAAACGAAGAAAGAAATGCCGAAGTGCATCAATTAGGGTTTGTCGCAACTCCCAGAGACACGAAAACGACGACGGTAAAAGGAAACTCATTTTCGCTGGTTGGAGAAAGAAGGGTCAGGCGTGGAACGCGTGAACACCAATTAAAGTTAATTAATGCAAGGTATCAAGTGGACGTCGGCTTGCGTTCTGCTTTTAACGAGGTGATACGCTTCCAATTACTCGGCGATTACAAGAATTTATTACATTCTTTAGGGGTTAGGTCTAGTCAGGATTTTAAAAAATCGATACTGTAAAAGAAAAATGATTCAAAACACCCATTTTTTCACGCCGCTGGCCGGACTTAACCCTTTAAGTCCTCGACAGGAGTTAGCGACACTTTGATTTTGCTCGAACATCGATGAGAATCGAATGTCTTCGCCTATGTTGAGAATATGCATAAATGGAAGAATATGAACAAAGAGGCATTCGTATTGCTGTTGTAATAGCTATTAAGGTGTATCTATGATCTCCGCAAGGCTATTCCGGATATTGTAATGAATTGGCTGAGAAGAACGTTAAACGATTTAATGAGGCCCAACTTTCCCTAACCGTATTCGCTTCTGTAAATGAAACAATGTGCCTGGAAAGTGCAATTACGGTTTCGTTTCTTAACCCATTATGTTCCACTGTTCCCCTTTGTAGGACATTTAGACAACTATTTTTCGCCGATGAATAGGATAAACGGTGGTGTCTCGTACTTTTATGTTCCTTTTGTCGTAGCAAGTATGAAAATATTATGGAGATATGGTTTTAAACCAGTGACAGTTAGAGGGACAGAACTCAGATACATCTAAAGGAGAATAATATCGTTTGCATTCAACGAGTATTTTAATCATTCCTTACAGTAAAACATTTAATTGTAGAATGTCTACAATCCTTAACAACAAAAACAAATTCCTCAAATTAGTCCAGATATTAATGAAATAGATCATGTTAAATAAGTTATGATTAAATTCTAATCATTGACGTGGTTAATAATAACCAAGTAGTTGATGTGACCTTAAATAAAGTCATTAAAAAAAAAAAAGGTATTTTAATCACTAATTCTTTATGGATGATATTGGTTTTTCTTGGAAATACTGATGTTCTTCAGAAGTTGCAACAGGGTGATGAAACAAGATCATAACTATTCATACTTTCTAAGCCATGTACTACAAGCTATAAAGAATGCCCCTCGATGGTTACGATATGAGAGAAATCCGTCTTCTCGCCCATAAATCGCGTGTTTACGATAGGAGTGCCATTATCAGTCGTACTACGCGATAAAAAAAAACCTACTGACCATAAAGAATGTGACTGAACATCTCGAAACACTCTTGTGAAAGTAATTATATAGTCAATCAAAATTAAAGAAATCAAGAGCAGTTTTCTTTCTCAGAATGAGAGTGAAACGTCCTATCAATGAACCTCTGAGAGTCTCAGCTACAGAATATAAACTATTCCTCTCTAAACATTCTAAACTGAAAATTTGATGACCAAAACAAACAGAGGGAAAGTTGCTGCACCCTGAAAAGTCAATTGTATAGCAAAGACTGTCTCGCGACTGCCAGTGTGGACACTGGAAATTATGTTCTGCGCTGCTGGGAATTTCTCGTGGACGCGTGTCGATGAATTAAGCAGGGCAGGCTTCTGTCACACATGGCGCTGCGCGAAAATAAGCCTCGCTCCGGAGAAAGTTTTCTATCGCGAACGTGCTCGAACGTGATCTCGGCGCCTCTGTGCTCGTCGCCCACGTAACAACGTGTAACTGCCGCGAAACAGAGGTGGAATGCGATGAAAAATAGGACTATTGTCGGCCGACGACAAAAAGGACGCGCACTTTTTCTAATTAACATAATAAAGATCGCTTCTATTCTAACGGAACGTTAGAAATCGCGGGCCTCTCGCTCCGCGACGCGATCAACGTTCGTGAAGATGCAAATGACATTCAACGACACGCTACCTCGTGTTAGCCGACGAATGAACGCGTGCAACAATATTTTCTTGATACGCTACTAAGTAGCATGAATAAACAAGGTTGGAACACCGCGATCGTTCCTTTCCAGTGAATCATGTCGATGTCTATCCTCAGCCAGGTAGCCGAGACGTTTGTTTTCGTATCTCCATTCTACGGCGACGAGGTAAAGTGTTCTACGTTCCTTGAGAAATTCAGGTCAATAGACCTTGGGATGGATTACATGGGATGGAATTTACGTTACAAACTTGGATAAATGCTTCGTTGTTCTGGTAATATTATTGTTGGAGTTCAAGTAACATATTTGTCTTCGGAACAATTGCTAACACTCTTCATTTTTCAGAATTTGCATCTTTCTTTCGAGTCCACGTCAGGATAGCTTCGATATTGTTTCATTTATATTGGGTTGGGCAGAAAATTGTACTAATTTATAAGAAAAATTCAAAGGCACATTTGAATTTTAATATATACAGTCAATCCCATAAATATTCGTACAAACTATTTATCTGAAAAAAGCCTCTATCATCTTAAAGCGGACAACAAAACTTCATCCTCGATTCAATCTCTTCAATCATGTTCGACGCGGTGGAAATTTTGTCAGGCTCGAAGATTTCGCCATAAGCAGCTGTAGCCTCGTCTGCCGTGGAATTATTATCCTAATTAAAAATTCGGTGAGGCAACAGAGCGAATCGGAATATGTATGCCCCACGGAGCCTCATCCCGCTGGTCACGAGTCACGGAACGAAGATCCACGGTGAATCCTTTTGGGGAAAAGGTTGAAGGTTGCATGGAAGATTATTACAACTATTACGTAAACGATGTTACGAGCCGGCCCTGAACGACGGGGTCCACTAAATAATTGCCGAGACGCTGGTTGGAACGAAAAATAAAAAGAGAAAGAAGGATCGTCGGGCGTACATCACTCTTTTATGAAAGGGCACGTTTCGTCCTGAAATTCATCGGTCGATTTGGTCAAGCGATGGTCGATCGTTTCGCAACTGAAATACCTTTGGCGACGCTCGTTCGATCGACAGCGCTGCGCAAATGATCTCCAACGATCCTGAGGTCGTCGAGGATCGCGTAGACTGTCATCGATTCGTCGTGTCATCGAAACCAAATTACTGTCACTGGTTATTCAAGAGGTTCTAAGCATCTCGATGCCTATCTTGTTAATATTTTTTTTAGATTTAGCAAATTTATCTTGACAGAAAATTTGATGATGTAAACAAGAGAGGAGAGGCACGTAATCTGATTGGAGAGGTTAAATAATGTCTTGTATAACGATTATGTTATGTGTTGCACGTTTGTTAAGCGTTTCGGTCAGCACAGGTGGTTTCGAAGGTGTAATTATGTTAATTAGAGGCTTCGATTTCCTTGTCGATTCTCTGGTGGTCATGGTGGTTAGACCGTGCTGTTATCACTTGATGTGCAACTTTAAGAAGTATTTAAAAAAAAAACTCCATCATGAAATAAAAGTGCTAATGTAATTTAATTTTTAGGGTTAACTTGGACCAAAATTAGTCCTAATAGTGTAGTTTTCGGGGAAAACTGGTCTTTCTTCATGTACACAAATAAGGACATTTGCCCTAAACGATAGTGTATGTAATTTAAAAATTTCGTGTTCTCAATTGTGAACGCCAGGTCTGAAAGGGTTAAAATATTATTCAAGACAACAAAAAAGATGTACTCAATTTCTCATAGAAAATTCCTTGTTACTATGTCTGTTTTTTCACGCGATCATAACCTTTGCCTTCTAAGTTCAGCTGTGTCATTTTTGGAAAGCTAAATAACCATAGAATTCAACGTCGCGGTTATACGAGCCATTATCTGACCTATCCAATTTGCTCACGGAAAATCGTACGCAGCACTTTCCTGCTAGGGGAAAGGATGAATCGGTGCTCGAAAGTGCCAAGACGTTTTGTAATCGGGTGCACGAAAAGAAATACCTAAGTGTCGTTACTTCGATTTATGCATTTGTTGTATATTCGCATAGTTGCGTTGCAAAATCGCGAAGCTGTCAAACGACATTTCGTTAAGCAGTAACTCTGAAAGGACATAATCTGACTTTACCGCCTCAGCGCCGGCATTAATTTTTCGCAGTGGCATAAAGCGCGGAGTCGAACAACTGTTTATTAAAGAATATCGTTTATGGCGAAAACCGAAGGCTGTCTTCTGGTAATAAGCGAATTCTTCGATACCGGATTTATTATCCCCATTACTCGAACTTTCAGAAGGTGAGTACAGTATCTGCAACGATGCAGGACGAACGTAGGGGCAATAATTTAATTAATTGAACGATAATGTATACACGATTTCTCGGTGTTCTTCGCGATTGATTGATTACGCGTT
The DNA here is from genome assembly GCF_026283585.1 of Hylaeus volcanicus. Taxonomy (NCBI): domain Eukaryota; kingdom Metazoa; phylum Arthropoda; class Insecta; order Hymenoptera; family Colletidae; genus Hylaeus; species Hylaeus volcanicus. The sequence goes on from NC_071977.1 coordinate 10,727,120, forward strand.
GGACAGAATTATTGAACTCGAGGATGGTAGAGTGAAAGTGTTTGTTTTGATGTTTCAAATAGTGAAGCCACTCGAGAAAAATTCATAAACAAAGATACGAGGGTTTCTAATTGAAATCTCCGAGGTGATGCTTGAAGGAAAGAACGCGCGGAATTCAGACGCCTAGACACACATCCTTCTCATCAAGGCTGTATTACGGAATACGAGGGAATACGGACAAGTGGATGTACGGAGGCACTAAACCTTAAAGCGTGACCATCGTCAAGCATAAAAGAGCGGGACGGTAGCACGAGGCGAAACAAAAGGAGCCGAAAAAATTGAAAGTTGTTTGCTTGTGATTACAATTGCTCCGTCGGTGATGGACCATCATTGACCTTCATTTACGTTTTCACTCATCCTAATACTACTTTTAGTACCAAGCACAAAGTGTTACTTTTGCTCAAATACCAACGAGTATTCTTCAAATCTCAAAACAAATCCTAACATGACAAGAGCAATTCTGTCGAGTAATCTAATAAATCAGGTACCAATCTTATTTGTATAATTTTTATAAAGAACTTTAACTGTAATGTAACCTACATGTAAAAAATAGATATAAAATACATATGTACAATTACTTACGAGATAAGATTGTATAACATTGTACAGGAAAAGAGGAGTGCAAAATGGGTATAATTACTCATGTACTTTAAAAAAAAAAAAGAGATATAGGAGTGCAAACGGTTAGTCTATCATGTATTGAACAGATGAAACACATGTATTCACTTTTCAGTTATTCCACTGCACTCAGCATGTATGAGATATCCATATTAGGCATGATGGAAAAATCCTGAGACGACGAATATAACTCTGTGATTTACCCAAGAAGCACGAGACAGCTGGAGTATCACTGAAAGATGAAAATAATGCCTCTGAGGGGTCCACTTAGCTCAAATTATTTATCCATATTCCCACAGTGCATCTAGAATACCTCCGAGATACCCAGTTCAAATGACCCTGTCTATAACTACCATAGGTGCTTCATTGCATGCCTCCAAGGGGTACACTCGGTTCAAATAATTGTGTCCACGTCACCACAGGTACTCTGTGAAGGTAAGAACAGGATAATTGAAACCGAGCGTGCATCCCTCTCGTAGAGCACCTGTGACAATATGAACAGGATCATCTGAACACTGTGTATATCTTTTAGCATTCATCTCAGCTGCTAATGATAGAATAGTAATGATAAAAGCTCACGATATGAAAATGGCCATTCGAAATGTCAATTGCACAAAAGTTCACCTGATTACTTTCAGTCATGGATTGTTCATCGGCAGTCATAAATGCCAGCCTCGACAGATTAGTCAGCCGCGATGTATACATCTTCGAACGCGATCGAGCGAGGAAAAAGACGGTGAAAGAAGAAGACCCCCCATCGGACGTCTTGCTCTGCGATGTACCCCGGTCTTTCACGCTACCAGTCAACCTGACTCGTACGATTAATACATCATTTTCAGCGTTATTGATCGGATCGATCGATTGGCAAACGATGAGGAGGACTGGTAGTTTCGAAACGCTTACCCTTGCGTAGTAATCGCGACAATTTTTGTACCCGTCTAATGACGCAAATCTTCGACTGATCGTTGCCCAGGCAACCTGCTCGTGTCATTTAAAACCTCAATTATCGGATAATTTCGCCGTTCTTTCGTCACGTCGTTCGGCCGAGGAACCGTGCGAGTGTTAATCGTGGAACGAACAAATTAATAGCGATTACAGGGTACGCGAAGAAATGCGTGGGTAAAAGCGAATCCAGAATTTGCGTGTGCGACGAGTTTTATTGCTTTATTACCCCATCGAGATTCCTCTGATTATTGCGAGAGAAATGATGATGACGAGATTAAAACTCTGGAAACATCAACAATTATTTAATATAAGAAAATACTAAGTACATTGTAGAAACAATTATTTTACTAAATTTAATGTTTTGAAGTTTGTATCAATCAATTGCAATAACGAAACATTCGGAAAAGCATGAGAAAATATATCTCGATGGTTGTATGTTTAAACGGCGAACGATGTAGCAACATTTCGCTTTTAAGGGTGGTGCTAATGAGGAAAATCTGCGATTACGCAAGTCGCGAATCAGGAACTAGTGCGCGCTGATCTTTTACCCCGATTGACTTGAGCAAGAGACTCTTATGTACGGCCTCTGAATAGTGGACGTCGGTGATAATCCATCAAGCGAATCCAAAATTCAATTCTCTTTTACGTTGCAGTTTTCTCCAAGTCGCAACGAAGTAGTCGTTAAATGAAATAAATTCTAATTTCAGAGTGATTTAATTATATAAGAATATCAATAAAAATGAGACGAATGCTCGTTTTGTTTTCGTTCAACCGGTCTCTCATTCGCTCATAATTTCCGTGGACACATCGAAAGTGTTTTATTAAGGAATGTCCGTGCGAAGTTACGCATCGATAACCATAATTTCATTTGTTGATTTTGCCTGAAGCTGGTCATGTAGTGTTGTAACGGCAACTTACTGAGATTTCTAATGATGCTCGAATCGAAGAATATTTCGATACTAGGTAATTTTTACGAAAGACCCACGAGGTTGACCTTTCGCGAGCAAAAATTTCTACGTTACGTGATCATAAAGATACCTTTAGCCAAACGTGGCGCGGATAAGAGATGCACAATCATACATGGCTACTATTAAAATCAATTTAAGTAATCGCACCCTGAACAATAAAATTCCTTCAGCCGCGTGGAAGAGCGGAGACTAAATGAGAAAGTATTTTACCGCATACTGAAGACTATTTTTTATTGTCCAGTACTTCTGTAGAAGAGAAACGTAATTATCTAGCACCTCTTGCTCGAATTTTTAACGCTCTTAGATCTCAATTTAAAGGAGAGATTCGTGTAGAATTCTTTTTAATTTTATATTATTTTTTAATTCTTCTCATATTTAATAAAGACGTTTAGAATAATCTCATTTTAAGTATTATTTGAGTTAAATAATTCATATAAATTCTAGGTCATAAGAATGGTCTTGTCAGTCAGAATATTTGATTCCCTGCATCTTCTTGAAAACTTATAGTAAGAAATTCAACCTTTCTCTACATACAATTTTTAAATTCCCATTTAAAAAAGAGCAACATCTCGTTGTAATTTCTAGAAACACCCTGTATATCGTCACTTGATTAGAACGAGAGTAATTTTTGCATCGCGAGGGTAACCGATGGCGTGGAATGGAAGAGATTCTCTGAAAACAGAGCCTCCGGAATGGATCTGCGGATTTCAAGTTGGGGAACAATGATAACCTTTGACATTTAGCGCGCTAACAGCTGGCTGTCGCTTGCGTCTCGCTATTAATTCTTGCGAGGCTGCGGATACGGTCGTACGTGTAAATACCAAACGCTAAGCTCACCGGTGGAAATACTGTTTTGCAGAATCGAAAGTGATCGCCGGCACACAAACTCGAAAACTGCACGGACGTCTTCGCGAACGTTCCGAAGAATACCACTGACGCGCCTCGACCTCTGCTTTCATAATCAAAATGAAAACAATCTTTTAGCATCTGAAGGTGCTTCAAAGACCACCTTCCAAGAGCCAGGAGCACTTCGAAACGAAGTGAAATCATGGTGGAAGATGTGAGAAACTTTCTACGTAACAATAAGTTGCTAATAGAAAAACTACATAGGAGTTGGCAAGTGGTTCTTCAGGAGACTGTGGATGTTCGAAAAAAAAGATTTTCTTTGCATTTTTTATTGGAGATTATTGGTGTACATTTCTGAATAATTGAGAGATTGTTTTTTCCTGAGAAGATTCACTAGTTTTCTTTAGAATTTTCGAAATCAATTGAATTTATATCAAGTGCGGTCTTCGAGATAGTATACTTTTCCCATCGATGCACTTCGGACGACAACATGAAATTTTACACGACTCTAATTTCAGAGTTTACCAAAACAAGTCAAGCGAGATCGAGAAAGAACCCTAAATCTAGCATTCCAGGGTCCCAGAGTAGAAGACCATCTCGGAGAGACTTAAACCACGATGGAACAACATCGACGCACAAGTAGAGTTACAATTCGACGAAACGTATCTCAACCAACATCGAGATGGCACATTTCTGCTCCAACTGGTGGATTCTCTAACCCACCCTCGGATCCCAAAATCAAAGCACCAACTGCCCCCGTGGTCACACTGTCGATTGCACAAACTTCTCTTTAGATCTACTCCGTCCACCAACGGACGTCGTATCGTTCACCCCCCAATCGAAAACCCCATCTTCATCCCCTATGGCACGTGTCACTTGGTCTTCCCGATATCACTTACTTACCATTTCTCGTATCGCGATCTAGTTTTCCGGGGACTACCGGAAAGCGGTCGCCGTTAAAGGGACACTTCAAAACGGACACATGTCTCGCGGGAGCTTGCCGGTCCCGGGAGAAGGTGACTTCTTCGTCTCGAGGAACGTGGAGTGCATTTATAGGATTCACCCGATTGGCTGGTGGGGTGGGGGGAGGCAGTAACGTTCGGTCCATGCGATTATCGCGAGCCGACGTCCGCGGGAGGATGCTGTAACTCTTCGTCTCGTTCGTTGGAGAGGTGAGAAGACGGCTGGCCGCGAGGGGGAGTGAAATGGTGGAGGGAGGAAGAGAGAAAGTGAGAGTTCATGGCTCGCGAGAAGGACGGGACGACGCTGAACGTTGTCTGAAAAGGTCCGACGCCGTGCCGCGTCGGACGATACCCGGCGGACGTCTCTGCCTGGATAATGGCGAAGGACGTTCGTCCTCGGAGGGGGGTTACGCCACCTCCGTGACGTAAATTGTGGTACTTTTGTTTTATTGGGATGGTAGTTCGAACCCTTAGAAATAATGCAAATCTTCTTTCATGAAGTCCTAACGGTGAAAAAAATACGACATTCGGAATGATGGTGTGCATTGAGGCTGTTGACGATGTTGATGAGGGCTCACCACATGTTTTATTCACAGTTCTATTATTTAGAATAATATTTCACCCGGACATACGGGTGCCATAAAGCATTATTCTTTTACAATTGGACGCCTCAAAGAGTTAAAAGGTAGAAATATTAAGTACGTGCGATAGCTTGTCCTGCAAATTTTAATACACTAGCACAAATCTCCTCACATGCTTTCTCCTTTCATTATTTGAACTAAAATATATCTTCTGAATATGTACCTAATTAGAATGTCAACCAAAGGTGAGTTGATCTTAAGCATATACTCCAGTTTTCCGAATGAAATTCTTCTTCGTTAAGTGAAACAGTAACAGGATCCATTTCGCGCCATATTTAATTTTTCCTTCACACTTGTCAGTTAGTATACTTCACGGAACATTAAGTATCTCCGCTGTTCACTTGCTAATGGTGTTTCTCTTGCAACAAACTCCAAAGCATCCTCCATCTTAATTCATTTCCCATTACAGAAATTGCTTTACAAGTCAAGAGTAATCACCGTGCACCTTGAGGTAACTTTGTAAAAAAACACAAACCGTTTATCAATTCATCGCTGAAGTAGCTTCTATATTTGGACACAAACATCCCAGAAATGGAACCGTCGTTCTGTTTTGATTTTGGTTTTATCCGGAGCGATGTATTACTCAAGATTCCTAAATTCGAAGACATTCTTAACCAGTTATTTGTTTATCACGATTGATTTATGTAGGCACACTATATATATATATATATATATATTTTGAAATATGAAATATTTAAAAGTTGTATTTTGGGAGTAACACGATTGGAAATTTGCTAAATAATTAATGAATCGTGTACAGCAGATGGTTTGGACAATGGAACAATTAATTAGAATCATGCCTGTGCCTTTCCAATACAATCGTTCCCATCGTCCATAATATCTCAATCCATTTATATCATAAACGAACAAGTAATGATTTCCAACAGTACATAACTCATCCAATAATGAATTACTAGTCATTCATATATTTCAGTACACAAATAATAGCATTGCCCAAGCTTGAACTTTCAAATATTGGAATGGAAATCACCGACAATGAGATTATCGCCATTTCGTTCAATCGTGTCTAATGCACACCTACGAAATTTAATTTCAAAGCAAATTATATGTTTCATTCCTAGTAAAAAATTCATTTCGATCAAACTTATGGTACATTTATAAAAAATTCGTGAACGTATCCTGCTTTGTTGCTATCAAGGTAACTCTTCTGACGAGTGGTCGTTGGTTTCCTGGAACACAATGACGACAGATTCGACGTGAACACCTTCATCAGAGCATGATCAAAGGATGCTCGAGCGATACTGTTCACAATAGAACTCGCGTTTAACATCTTCGCTCTGATTACAGGCTGAGGTAATTCCGTTCTCGGAGAATCATGATCGAAGGACATCTTCGTTCGTCAGGTTGCCAATAGGAGTCAACGATTCGCTGTTTACGACATTCGCCATCAAAGTAAGATTTATGGGTGATGAGTCTGGCCTCTCTTAAACGAGTGCTTATAGGTGATACTCGAATTTGAAACGAGAGGGAGCGTGGCCTTATACTGGACAGTTCGTTGCTATTAGTGTAACGTTCGTACTCAGTTAAATTATCCTAATTGAGCCGCGGCAGTTTCGTCATTTGGGATCTACTTTGACATTTCACGGCTTCCTCTGACCTTTTGTTCATCTATATACGTATATTTAAATTGTGAATATACATCGAATAGAAAGAAAATCAATCATCCCATCATTACTGTCTAAATTAGATTAAATTTCCATTGTTTATGACGACCCTATTGCATAAAACCTTACACACGTACATCTCATATTTACTTATGTAAGCTAGTCACCTCTTCCAATTTCTTGTGCAATTATATTCATAGACAATCACAAGCGTAGTAATAAATTCTTGGCTTTTGGAGACCCCAATGAATTATCATAATTCTTCCCGACTTTGTTCTAACCACCTCTGAGAGCTCCATAAATTAATTATGATAATCATTTCTAGGCCCACTAGTAATTTATCATAAAACTGGCGAAAAATCTCGCGTCTAGAAAGTAGACACATAATATTCTGTAATCTCATAATGTAGCATCTAGCAGACACTGCGTAATACACCGTAGTTAAGTTACATGCCTCGCAGACATTTGACAGTGTGGAAACTTCTGTGTCGTCGATTATTCTCGAAATCATTCCTCGCCAAATTATTTATTATCGTTTCCGCGAGCCTAACGCCGCCGCGTGATTAGCTGCTTAATTGAGCGTAATTAAGATACCGAAGGCGAGGATGAAAGACACTGCTGTTAAGTGCAGAGGACGCATAAGTGGGCGCATGCCGCGATAATTATGCAGCTATAAATCGACGATACCTTTCTTCGTCCACTTCTTGCAACAGTGCAATTTGTTAGAGAACCAGAACGACCGTAAATAATTTTTGTAAAAGCAGGTGAATGGCAAATATGAAGACTGAAGTCGTTGCAACAGAATTTGCAGTTGATTGGACGTAAATGAAGAGTGACATACATGTTCTGCAACAAACTTTATCTACCTTCGAATATCTTCAACTTGGTAAAATCGTTAGGGAATGCTGAATTGATGAGAAGAATGGAGAGATTGGCTTGATTAGATTTTGAAGTCATCGTAGATTGACATTTGGATGGATTTATTGGAAGGTGGGAATGCATTTTTAGTAATTAATTATTTTATTCTGGAAACTGGTAATAAAAATGAGTTAGGAGATAGCAAGTTCCTTGCTGTAACAAACCTTGTGAATATATAATAAATATACAAAAGATTGAAATTAATTCTGATAAATTCAAAGTGATCTTATAAATTCATTAATAATTCATTTAAATCGGTATGCAAACAAAACAGCAAAAAAGTGTTGACTATAATAACTTGGAATTTGTATGCGTGTGTAGACTATGAAAACGTACGTGGGTGCCCAATTATACATTAACTTATATTTAGACATATCGAAGACAAAAACGAACCGAAAATGTCAAACATTTGTCTTGCTACTAAGCTTCGTTTTTACAAAATTCTGTCTTTTTAATTTTGACAATCGTTCATGGGATGCGTGGGCTGGCGAGGGATCCGTATAACGTCGCGTGGCCTTCCTCGGGTTCCCCATCCCTGATCTAGGTTAACCATGAAGTAATGAGAATATTAGCTGTATACTAGGTCTGACTTTCTTGCGAAGACATGGGAAGATTTTATTGTTCGAGTTAGGTCTGTAGAAATGCGAAAATGGTCGTATTCATTTTTTTCTTCAGGTTCCAACGAGTACGATACGATCTCGAACCGTAATGTATTGTTTGAGCAGGATATCGAACGGAATCTCATGAAAAGCGGAGAAAAGGTAGGGTAATTTCAGTTATGCAAGGTTTCACTTTGTGCCAGCGTCATCGAGATTTATGCAGATTCCCATGCGGGTGAAGAACCTCAAACACAATGATGCTCGACGATCGACTGTAATCATCGCAAACGTTATGTGAGTTCATCGTTCTCGGTGATCTGAGTGTACACATATTTGCGCCTTCGTCTCCGCTTGGATGTCGCCATTCTCGGTTACCATAACAAAGACGTTCATTTGACAAATAACGAAATAAACACTTCAGAAGCTATTAGTTACATACGAGAAGTCATTTCTTAGAAATTAGTCGTGTTAGTCTTCTTCTACTCTAACATAACGACGTCCCGTCACAATTGATTCGTTTAATGGTATTCTGTGCATTAATTATACCCTGTATAATTATTCAGTCGATCAAATTCTACATATAATTCATTGTTCACATATTAATACATTTATTGAAATTCTACGAATCATTTATTTTTCTCATTTTATTAATTCTGTAATACACATTGCATGAAGATTCATTCAATTGTATTTATTTGAAAGTGTTGTCAATTGGTATCGAATAACGCTGTTCGACTTCGTATTTCGACATTCACTCACGGAAAATTGACACGTGTTTACTTATAGAATATATTGGGAAACTCCGACGTTAATTATTCTCGAGTGCAATTGGCACTCAAAATGGGCCATTTCTCTTGAGCAATCACTCGTTTAGCACCATCCTTCATTGGTACTCATAATGGGACGATCATAAACCGCTGTACATGCATGATTCCCTTCGAGGAAACCTTGAAAGAATCTGGGAACACCAGTCACTCTATTCGAGTGAAGTGATACGTTTTCATTGGATTTAAATAATCACTCAAGTGTACAATAATGAGCCCAAGGTAGAGTGCACCATACTTTCGACCTTTTCGCGTTTCTCATCATAAACTACAATAAAAATTGATTTTCATCCCTTACGTACCACCAACGACAAATCTGCAATTTATTAACGTCACAGTAATTTATTAAAATTACTTGCAATTAATTGCATCCATGTAAAAATATTTAAAGTAAAATTTTATTCCAGCAGTTACTCCTTCCAATTATTTATATCTAATTATCTTTTTATTACGAACAGGCTGTGGGCATTGAATAGTTTATCGACTTTTTTAGTCTTACGTCCTCGGCGATCGTAAATGTATAATAATGAAACGATTCGTATTCCGTGTTACGAAACGCCAGGTATTCTCGGAACCAGTAACTAACATTTTTTCTTGTCTTCTAAATTTTTAGAAACGATTGAGATTTTGCTATATTGATTACGAGACGTCGACACGACACGTATTTAACTTTGTTTTATCTTTCGACTAACGTATAATATTGTACTTTATATTAAATTACGGAGAACACTAAGTGATAGTGAACGTTTTCACCGTTATTAAGTCAATTGTTGCATAAACGTTCCGAAGCATCGAATGCATATCAGTTATCCACATTTACGGTAAATTCCCACGATCGCGAAAACGAAGCACCAGAGGAGCCAATTCAAGTAGTGCAAACTGGCATTGGACGTACGTATACTTATTATCAAAGTTACTCGATTAAAATCGTGTTTCCACCATTTTCGGAAAGCATGTTGTATTTAACAATTAAACTTTATTGAATAGATAGTAATTCTGATTGTGATGCAATATCGGTTAAATATTGATCCACAGTCTGAACTTTAAGTAACAATACATCTAGTCAAATACTAATGCAACTTGAAGCCTATACTTAAATGTAGAACAACACAAATAAAAATGAACATCAGTTCTCGATTCGATGACTGCTCAGAGACTATAATTATCCTCTTAGGCATCGACACACCACGGATTATTCTTTCTATGAATGAAGTTCTTTCCCTCACGAGACTAACCTTTCTCTTAGTACTTAGTTTTCAGCTGAATGAAGGTGCTACCACGACCAAGGAAAAGGTCGTAATCACTGTTCGTTTGACCTTCGATCTTTTCCCTCGACGGATAACATCGTTAACAGGGACGTTGGTGGTCTCCGAACAAAGATGTTTTTCCTGGTGACACGACTTTCTTCATCTAGTTCAAACGGTACATCGATGACCATAATTTTCAGAAGACGAAAATCGAGTCTTCGCTCAAACGTGTTTTTCGTTTCCTAACGAGAATATCTGTAATTCTGATGTATAGTTACAATCCCTTTCTCTAATCAGGATTTGACCTCAAACAGTGTTTAGCCGAGGTGCGATTTATAATCCGCCTCTAATTTGATTTATGAATAGACATCTAAAAGGAACACATCGGTATGAAATCATTTCTACAAAGTTTTTTTAAATATAGGTAATTTAAATTGACTAGAAATTAAAAATTATTTAAAATACTAGTTTTGGTTTGATAATGACTTCTGAAGGACTTTTCATCCATCTTTATTTTCCAAACAAAATCTTTGACATTCTCGATACAAATTTTATTTATTGGATTTAACGAAGTTGAGAATTTACTGCTATAGTTGTTCGACGTCATTTTTTGGATTATACGACAACCTTGGAATTTCAATTGCGACGAATTAGTACATCATTAGTGAATCCATCTAGCATTATCAAGGTAAACTTGAGGCGGCGTAAATGATCGCAGGTGATTTCACAAGGTATACATAATATACTACGGGCTGACGCGTAAAGGTGTAGCGAGCATAAAATTACGTAACGTCTCCTGGAATTTTATCCAAAACGAGGACCGAAATTTTCAGCAAGAAAAATGCTACGTCTCAAATTTTCTTTTCTACAACTGTCTCGTGTTCAGATACACTTGAATTTATATCAAATTAAGCAAACGTTAACATTTTATTTAGATCAAAGGAATGACTTCTTACGAACACAATGTATATTTTTAAAATTTATTTTACTCATGCCATGATTCTCTGATACTGAAGTAATTAATATCTATCACATTAAAAGTCGTATTTATACCATCCTTGTTTGTTTCCAATCGAAATAAAGACAAATGAAACTTTCATTACGTAACGTACATCGACGGTTGTTAAAGCCACACTTGCGCTCGATTGCGGTTAACTTGTTGCAAAGTAAAAGTCCCGATGACCTGAAAAGTCGAGGATGACCCGTGCACCTGTATATACGGATCACCGCAAATGCATTCTCTCTTAATCGCGTCGGGGTTGCCCAATTAAATGGAAATACACCGAGGAACGAGATTTCGCTAATAGTTCGCCATACGAGGTGCAATATCTGTCTTTGACATCTCCCAGAGACGTTCAACATTGCAATTACAAATGCATGCGAATTGTATTCATTATCCACGTGAAATCATACGCGGCAGCCTCGAATGTCAGTAGCAAAGATTCTCTCCCAGATAAATTCAGTCGAATGATATCGATTATTGCAGAGAAAGATGATACACGGATGGAATATACTTCTTGTTAATATCCAAGGCTGATTACCATAATACACGTATCAAAGAATTGCCTATTGAATTAATATATACCAATGGAACAATATCCATTTGCAAATAAATTGAGTAAATAATAATTAAGCACGATAGAGTATTGAAGCTTCGAAGCAATAACTGTGCCACGTCGTTATGCAAATTATTTTTTTCAATCAATATACCATCAGTTTCATAAATATTCGTACGTCTATATAAATATACTCTATGTCTAATAAAGAAGTTTGTATAAATTAAATAATAGGTTCGATGTTTTCAAAAAAATGTTTCATTATAAATATGTACATGGATGAACTTTAAACTTGAATATATATAATGAAAAATGTATTTGGAAACATCAAACTTATCATTTAATTTAGACAAATTCCTTCAATAAACACAGGGAAAACGAATATTTATGGGACTGAATGTAAATACAATATAGACATTCAATAATAATAATAATAATAATGTAGTATGGCGCCCTCAATACCCAAAAATAAGGAGTCAAAGAAGAACATGAATCGTAGGATGTGGGATTGGTCGTGTAGGAAAAGCGATCGACTATGGATCCGAGGATCGTGGGTTCGAATCTCCGTGGCTTACTTTTCGTAGAGACTCCTACAATAATAATAATGATAATAATACGTTTTTTGAAGAATTAAGAGCGAACGAGCTGAAGGAACCGACATTGACAAGGCCGAGATCAAACTTTCAACTTGCCAGGGACTTTAATGACTAACCATTTTCGACTCGTGAGACTCTGGAAAGAGGCGTGGAATTTAATAACAACCGCACAGAGATCGTTTGCAATGATATCCACGACCCCCAAGTATTCAGAGATGATACACACGCGGCAGTGATCTGTAACCGGATGCAGACAAGGCCGGTCATTGTATAATAGCTACTTTTAGGACATGTGACTGAACAACAGTGGCTTTGTGTTGCGAAGTTCAACACCTAAGGCGATTAATGTCGTAAAAGCCAAATGCAATGACTTCTGAGATATGAAAAGGGTAGACATTCTTCTGAAACAGTTCCGAATCAGAAACTTGCGAAGCCCAATCTTAAGTGTGGAAGTAGCAGGAAATAAAGAGGAATTTATTCAACAATCTTAACAATAACAATACATTCTTAGTTATAAGCCTAAACAGTAATGCCTTCTTTGAATTTTACTCAACGACAGAAATTGTTAAGTCACAGTTTAAAATGAAGCAGCACTTTCATCATCGTTTTAGTGTCACAAATATAAAAACATATATGTTATTCATTCAATGAAGGATGTATTATTTTAGAAATGTGTCGTGCATCGAGAGTGGCTCGATAATAAGACGTTTCAAAAATTATATTTCCATTTCAAATTTATGGTTTATTTATTCGTGTTGCACAATCTTCAACGATGTAAAGAATATAAAGTATCATCAGACACTGCTGGTCTGTTTAAGAAGTATGTGTTCGTTATTGCTTTAATTTCGTCGTGATTAACATTCAGGGTTTTGTGAGAGAAACAATAAATGCAGTTTGCACCGGAAGTGAAGATAGCGATTGCCTTCGAGTGACGAAAAGTAGACGCGTTCCGTACAGCACGGTTCCCAATGTTGTAAAACGAGATTACGACAATAGAATCGGTACTAAGATCGTTCTAAACGTCTTTCCTTCCTATATCGTGTATCGTGGAATCCAAATGGTCGTCTTTTCGATTAGTGATAGCCACCGTAGTGGCCGAATCCGTGACCATAACCATATCCATGACCATAGCCTAAGGGGAAAAGCACATTAGGAAGACAAAGTAACGTCGATGAATGTTTTATCAACATTGAGACCGATCGTGTGCACAACGTCGATGAACGTTTTGTTTGCTGTATGATTTAGGCCGAAAACGTGGTAGGAAAATCGGGGAAAATTAACACTTAGAGGCATCGAAAGTACACGTCTTGAATTTTAGGAAATGACTTTGCAGGGTGGTTTAAAATTATTAGGAAAATTCAACTGAAATTCATTCGCAAGCAAATTCCTCGTGGTAATGGAATAGAAAAGTTTTTCTTTTAGATATCGGAAATTTTATACTGTGCACAATTGTAGTTCAACAAGATTAAATCAAAGTATCCATTCAATGCATTGACAAATGAAAATTTACATGGAATTTAAAGCTACAGAAGTACGAGAAGTTTGTGTTCAATTCACGAAGAACAAATAAATCCAATGGTGCATTAAAGATCGACCAATTGTATTCGGTGCAGCACTGTCAGCGGTGTAACATATGCGAAGGTGCATCATTGCGTGTGTAACGTGTACAAGTGTCAGAACGTCCCAGAAGTCAAATTTATGAATTTTAATTACTCCTATCTCGAGGACGAAGCGCCTAATTACAAAGCAAAACAGGATTTTTTCGATTTCTTCTTCCACGAGGAATTTGCATACTTCAGCCTATCCCATAATTTTGGAACATGTGATAATTCTCAATAATTGCCTCACATCAACCTCCTTTTAAAATGCTAAAACTTGACGCAATATCGAATCTAACCGAATATCGAAGCGTGTACAAAAGATTCATTGACGTTGAGGGCGGTTGTGGCGCGTATCGAGTCTCATTGTGAAATTATGAATGTTCTCTTACCATAGTGTCCGTAACCAAGTCCATATCCGTAAAATGGGTATCTGTATCCGTACAGGTACGGATAGTAACCGCCGCCGTACCCTCCGAATCCGGCGTATCCACCCAAATATCCTGGTTTTGCAGCGACGATGCCGATTATGACAGCCAGCAGCAGGAATGTGTACTGCAAGGATTGAAAACGAGACATGAAGTTATCTGTTTTGGCTCTTAATTCATGGAAATAAATTAGTAAGGTGGAATAGAATTTTTCTCTCCACCTATAGAAATGAAAAATAGTACTATCAATTAGTGGTTGAATAGGTCTTAATAATTAATTTTCTTTGCTTTCATCACTTACTCTTCGCTTTTAATATCATTACAGAAATATTATTTGATGTATGGTAGACAATTCATATATAAAAATCAAACAATTTGCCAAAATTTTACACTTATGAACTCAACTGAAGTCCTTCCCACTGTTTGTATATTTCACACCCTATAATCACTGATCTTTTATTAAATTCCTTTCTACCGAACTATTCATTTAATTAATCATGGAAAATAGGAAAGGTGTCAACACGATCATTGAAAAGTAGATATTTTGTATATTAAACTGTATTATTATAAAAAATGAATTTCAGTTTGCTGGCCTTTGTTCGTTGACTTACAAGTTTCAAGCAAGCCATTCTCTGTCAGCTGACACTAGCCTGTCTGTTCCTCGAGCAAGTTGCACTAATTTTTCTGGATCTATCAGTAGCACTGTCTGTCTAACGTTGGTCCCCGGTTCTTTTATAAGAAAGGCTGGTCTCGTCGCGGCCCCCAACGACAATTTTCCCAGCCTTCGTATTGGCTTTCCTCTGTTAACACTAATAGCAATGCCCGGTATTGTTACCCTGAGATTATGCGAATGCAATGCGTCATTATGAAAGAGACACGATGCAGTAACGCGTTTCGGGATGGTCACACATGCACGCCCTGTGAACAGCGCCTTGACATCCAAATTCATTGACGGTTCCAATCCAACGTCAACGAAACGTTCTATTACGTTTCTCAATTCTACTTTCGTATATATACACAAACATAATTTTACGTTACCAAACCACGGGTTCAATCGTCAAAAAACTTGCCAAATATGAACACATATTTATATTTTTCTTCAATTAGAAATGGATTGTTCGACCAAGTAGAAATAGTACCTACATTCTCATTAATGTACGTGTACTTTACATACTGTCTTTCTCCATCTATTACCTCTTTGCACTCCTATATCGAGTTACATTCGACATCATGTTTATACATATGAACTAAAATCTAATTTTTATATGTATTTAGTCTTTTCATTATTAATATTTTTCAATTGAAAAATTTAGACGTTCCATCAATATTAGATTACTACATAGTTTTCAATCTATTTTCAACATAATTAATAATAGAATACGTTTAAAGTTAGTCCGAATCAAGAAACTGTGTTTCGAAGTACATTTTTGATAAAACACATAAAATAATAGGGAGTTATAGGAAAAAAAATTGAACAAATAAAAATCTGAACAAATTTGGAATGCTAAGGGTTAATAACATTCTAAAGGAGTTTTCAAAATATATTGATAACGATACAA
This sequence comes from Hylaeus volcanicus, assembly GCF_026283585.1. Lineage (NCBI taxonomy): Eukaryota > Metazoa > Arthropoda > Insecta > Hymenoptera > Colletidae > Hylaeus > Hylaeus volcanicus. Next base: position 10,743,089 of record NC_071977.1, read on the forward strand.
AAAAAAAATCGAAACCCAAAGCCAGAATGAAATGCTCGATTCGGCCCCAAGAAAGAAGAAAAGTCAAAGGTTGCGTGACAAAATCGAGGAGGAGGAGATCGTCGTTACAAAATGGTGAAATTACATGGTGCATGTCGTGGGATGAAATCGCGAAAAAAAAATTGTTGCGCCACGTGTGGTACCGAGGATGCGTTTGCCATTAATTACGGTAAATGGGTAATGTATCGCAACTGATACCGATAGTAATTGCGCTCGATGGATTGCTGAAAGCATTCTGATGTTTATGGGGAATGATATTAGCTTTTTATTATTGGAAACATTCGACTTATTCGACGATGTACGACACGCTCCATAGAAAGTGTATTTGTTTACGTGTTTACGACTTCGAGTGCATTACCTCATACTTTGCATTGAAATCTGTCGATGATTCGAGAAAAGACACAGAACGTCTTCCACGCGTATCGCATAATTGATCGTCGTGCACGCGATGAGTAATTATATCGTTTCGCGAGAAAAAAAATCGCGTGACTATGTGATTCATGAATAGCGAGCCGCTTTCCTCTGTGGGAAGTCGTTGCGGATTATTGCTGCATCTCTAAATTTATACTTGACTTCCGACATTATTCGGTTAATTAATGTAATTTGTGCAATTCTGTTGGATTTTCCTTTATTCTAAGCAAATTATGAATGTACTTAAACAGGTGTCCTTAATCCTTAAATAAATAAAGAGTGAATAATAATCAATAAAAACAATGATTTATAGCGTTGTACTTTTTATTTTTATTTCCTAAGTATGGTTCGATGGGAGGATCTCTGATTTAAATCATCGAGGCTCCAAATCGAGATCTTAAGATCAATCTCTGTTTATGCTAAATAATTCCCACCGATACTTGCCGTGAGTCGTCGCGTCTAAAACACTCAAGATCTAATTCTGCCTGTTACGTGATCATTTTTTCCTGTTTTCACGCTATTTCCCCGGAATACGAGATCAATGTTGCTAACGTCGAAGGATTTTCCGCCTATTACGTGTAGCGATATATTCACCTTGAAGGTGTCGCGATAAATCGATTTCACAGCTCTGTTCTAGTTATCAATCTCGAACGAATGATCGCGCCGAGGACAGCAGGTTGGGTTCACCCTTTACATGAGTGTTTCTCTGACAGGTAAGTACCCAATTTTATAGAGGAGTTTTACATTATTTGGCTAACTATACTATATTCATACATAAAGCTTTCAATACTTTATTTCTTTTACATTTGAAGCTTGATTATATTGCAAAAGAATTTCCTTGAAAAACAAAACTGACTCAGTCAACCAATAATCCAACAATAAAATTGCCAAACCCTGACTATACTCAAACTCAGACTTTCCAGCACAGTTTTGCTACCGCCGTCAGTCGATAATCTTTATTAATAGGCGACACGCGTATGCAAAATCTTCCCGATGGAGGCCACGAAAATTATCAGACCGTAGTTGGCACGCACCGTAGGCACGGCGCATAATTGCAGGATAAGGCCAACCAGAGCTATGGGAACCTTTTTGTGTATCATAACCATGGGAACGCATCGCTGACCAATGCCAAGTTACGGCACGTGTCGTGGCGAACACCGTGTCAGCTGCCAATTACATTTTTCCGTCGATCGCGACTCGAATCACTTTGCGATTTTTCCATCTGTCCTTTTTGCGACGAGCGAGCCGAGGACGATCGAAATCAGCCGCGCGACGTTCAACGGGAGGTGTTTATTTGTTTTAATCATTGCTCGAGGGAACGGTTTCGTAACGTGCATCGTGAATGGACAGGTGCTTTCATTGAAAAGAGAACGACGACGGTAAATATGTCAACTGAACGAGGAGAAAATTAAGGGGAAGGCGGATTATCGTGACAGGAGTCGTCGACACGTTTGTTGATTGTCAGTCGTGCATGTTTATGTAACTTGAGTTGGTATAGTTACAGGGAATACTATAATATGTAGATTAACAATGGTTCGTTATAAAAATAAAATTACAAGGATCAATGGAATATGTAATCAAAATAGTATAATTATTTTCGAATTAAAATATATATTTAACATTTTAATGCTTACATACATGCAATTCGAAGAAGAATGGAAACTTAAAATGCAGACATATAATAAATATAGGAAGAATATAGAATTTCTACGAAGGGGTCGTCGACAACGTCTGTTGATTGCTAGTTATGTATATTTATGTAACTTGAGTTGGTACAAATAGTTACAGGGAATGCCATAATATGTAGATTGGTAATGGTTCGTTATAAAAATAGAATGATAAGAATAAAAATATATATTTAATACTTTAATACTTATATGCAATTTGAAGGAGAATGGAATGGAAACTACACTTAAAATGCAAACATATAATAGATGTAGGAAGAATTCAGAATTTCTACAAGTTTATATAGGTCAGTATCTCACTACAGCACCGTATGTATTCGTAACTCCTTGACCATTTTTTTTCTAAAATTCTCTTTTATTCGTTCGTTGAAAGGCCATACTCATGTAAATTGCTCGATTAGAGACTGATTATTATCACCTATGATGAAATTCCACCTATTAACAATTTACATAGATTTGCACATCAGGTGTTGAAATACAGTCAAACTACCTATTTATATGTTAGGAGTTAAACAAAGATATGCAGTCAGTCTCATAAATATGTCTATTGAAGAAATTTGTTTATATTAAATGATAAATTTGATGTTTCCAAATAAATTTTTCATTATACATATACGAGTGTAAAGTTTATCCATGTACATATTTATAATGAAACATTTCCTTGAGAACATCGAACCTATTATTTAATTTAGACAAACTTCTTTAATAGACACATAGGGTAAGAATATTTATAATACTGACTGTATTAACACTGCATGCCAATGGAGTGAAGAGATAACTAAAAGGCAGATTAATGAACATTTCGCTTGACATTTCTGTTCTTCAATAATATCCTTAGTACAAATGAAGTCGACATAAATAGTTAAATTAAATTCCATCCCATCCAGAGAATTCACTCTCTTAATCCTAATCATCCGAATCCCTCTTAGCGAATCCTATATTAACCTCCCGCGCGAGTTTGTCGTCATTCCCATACAGGTGCCAAGGAAAACGAAACTTCTCGTTGCCATTCGAAGGCAAGGTTTCGACTTCATCCGGTTTGCTCTCCGATATCACTTCCGCGTCGCCGTTCGCAGGCATCGCTGGACCCTCGGCGCCCTCGACCTTCTCGGCCTCCACGGGTTTCGCGGAATTATCAGGCATCATTCCTTGTGGATTGCCATTATGTTTGGGGAACGGTCCACCGAATGGATAATAAGGACCTGGGATAAAAGGTCCGTAAGGCTCTGGGTACAGGTATGGTGCCACTTTGATTCGTGGAATGAAATGATCGAAGCTGTGATGGTAACGATGGTAAGGTACTCCATTAATTGGTCCCACGACTCCTACGACTCCTGGGAGATCGTAAAATGGACCATTGGGTGGATACGGGTACCCGTAAGGTGGATTGCCCGTGGCGTTACCATTCCCTTGGCCGCCGTTTGATTGCTCGGCGTTTCCAGCGTTCTCAGGAGGATTTTGAAGCGGAGGTTTCCCGTTGAAGTTAGGATAGTAAGGACCATACGGATTGAATCCGTATCCAGGGAAACCATTTGGAAATTGGCCATTCGTAAAATTGCCTCCAGGTGGTCCAACGTCGCCTGGATTGAAAGTGCCATTGAATGGATAGTAAGGACCACCATAAAATGGAGGTGATCCGTAGAATCCACCGGGATAAGGTCGATAGGGGAAACCAGGATGGAAATCGTAACCAGCTACGGCAGACTGGCCTTGATTCTGGTCCTCGGTCAATCTGGACGGATTATTTTCGATCTGTTCTGGTCTTGGCGACGGTGGCTGACCGTTCCCTTCGACATTGGGGTAGATGAATCCTGGCTGTCTGTAGACTGGCGACCGCTGAGGACCAGGGAAGGGACCTTGGTAATTCAAATTATACGGTCTGTTCGCCAATCTAGCTGGCGGAATGTTCCCGTTGGGTCCTGAGTTGGGCTCGAGCCCGTCCACGTTCAAGGATTGGGCAGGAGGAGGTCCTGGTGTCTGCTGCAAGTGATTGTAATGAGGGAAGCCTAACTGGCCATACTGATTCGCGTTGGGCAAAGGGTCGACCACGTCAGGCTTGTATTTGAATTCAGGAATCCTTCTGTGATAGTTATTGGAGTAGTGAAAAGGGCCTGCGTTGATGTCAGCGTCGATGGAGTTGTCCCTGGTGTCAGGATTTATGTTCTCCGTACCTTCGATATTCGATTCTTCAGGTCGAAGCGGTGGCTCTCGATTCGCTGCGAATTGATACGGTTTGAAGGACTCGTAGTTGTAGTTATTCGAGTAACGAGGCAGGTTCGACGACAGGTAACCATTCTGGAGTCCGTTTCTTCCCTCGTTGGGGACTTGGCGTTTTTCTGTGAACCTCTTGAACCGAGCCACAACCTTATCCGCGATTGGTGGATTTCCTACCTCGGGGATCCCCGCGTTTAATGACTGCGTCTCATGCGCTTTTTTCTGGAAGCCCCAATTCGAGGTCTGGTTCGACGAAGAGTCGTGGAAGTCGCTCAGCAAGGTAGACGACAGGACCGATGCGACGTTCTTCGCGAACGACGTCAGCACCTCGGGATCTGTCGCGCGAATAAAGAGTTTAGAATATTTCGTGAATAATATTACGTAAGAAAATTACAGGCGGCCCTCGAATTCGCACATTTTTAAAAATTCAATTTTTTAAGCCAAAAGAAAATGTCAAACAATGAAAAATTGTTCATGGAATATTTGTTTACATCCCTCTACTTTCGTGATTCAACATTCGCTCCACTTTCAGGAAGCAATTGTGTGCGAAAGTCGAGGACCCCACTGTATATTGAGAAACTTCGAGTGAACTGCCTTCGAGTGAATGCATAGAGGTTTTGTTTTACCTCTGTCAACGAGAACTTGCGTGCGTTGATTGATGCATCGTACAACAGACATGCATCACGCAAGATGTCACTTGCACTTTCTCCCTTTAAAACCTGCCCCAATTCCGCGGATACGAAACTGACCAATTTTAGATAATTTTGCAATTGTGCTTAATTTATTCATCTGACATTTCCATCGACTACCTGTTCCTGTCACGTGACGCACAAATGCATAATAATAAAGAAGGTCGTCTGAAATTACCTGTTTTGAACGGCAGAGTGTTTTTGTACCGGTTATTCAAAATTTTGAACTGTGTTTTGGTCTGTTTCAGAGACCGTACATTAAGCAAGTGAGGAATTTTTATTTTGGGCAGTAAATCGATTGATAATATTGTGTTTTTACGTGCAGATTTTGTAATACAGTGTTTTTAGAGTATACGTTCAATGGAGAGGACCAAAATCTAGTAATTTGACTTACAAATTTTGCGAGGGTGTATACATTCAAACCAGTAAGTATTCATGCCCTCTACGTTTACTGAAGAACTCTGGAACTCGGGATTATTTTAACTCAAGGATAGGACTGACAATAGATATTGGATTTACAAGAGCAGCCAAAAAATGAAGTCTTGAAGCACAGTCTTAATGGCCCTCGAAAGTTTAATAAGCACTCTCTGCAACAATGTTCTCGATGACACTGACTCGATTGTTCCTAGCAATTCTAGTGGCTCCCATGATAAAAAAGAAAATGATAGAAACGATGTCACTCGTTCGTGTCGGTGCTTTAAAGTGCAATCGTTATTGTTTTAACAAGTAGTTCAAGGACGAGCAGTCCCATTCACGGGTTCCCAGAACGACATAATGATCTGCTTACTGACTCCGGTTTTCACCGCGTGCGCATCGCCACGAAGTATCCAGAGCCCCGTGCAGAGCACCGTAATCTGCAACAGGACAAAAGCGAGAGTCAGAACCGGGAATCGTCGGCATTCCTTCGCTTTGTATCGCGAAAATCTCCGCTTCCCTTTTGACTGCGTAACGTGTGCCACGTACTGCCCCCCCCCCCCCCCCCCGCATTATCGTGGCCAGCAATTTTCCGTAATACGATGTTTTATTTGTCATTGCGTGACGCAACGCGTGTACGCACGCTTCATACGTGACACACTTGCTTTCGATGCTATACTGCGACCGATTGTGCAAATTTTCGAGGGTGCAATCGCCAAGATGGAAGAGTAGGAACTCCTCGAGCGACGTCTGGGAGTTTTGAAATGTTTGCGACGCGCTCAATAGCTGCCTTCTGCGGACTGTGGTATTGGAAATTGCGAAAATGCGTGCGATTGTAAAATTGTTCGAGTTAAAGAAATTTGGGAAAATTACACTCCCGACCCCCACAAAAAATCTTTTGTAGGCGTTGAAAGGAGATTTTGAAGCTTTGGCATTATTGCAACACAGTTGTTAGATTGGTGCATATGAAATGTCGTACATACAAATGAAACTTTAACCATACTAAATATTTTTGAAACATTTGATTGATTGAATTGAGTAAAATGAATGTTATTGGCTCGAGAAATTGAAACACTGGAAAAACGATATTGCATATGTACCAACCGAATAGTATCTTTATTCTGCAAACTCCAAAATTAAAAGTCACGAAAGTTTCTGTGCTTATTAAATTCATCACACACGAAAAATGAAATAGATGGGTTAATACTGGAGGAAGTTTATAATACTAGAACAAACATGCGTAAATAATAATTGAACAATTACATTTAGAAGCGACGAAATCGTAGAACATTCCTTCCCCCAATTTTTAAGCGTAATGCTACTGGAATTTTCAATTCACTTCGCACCAGTCTTCATCTAACCAGCTCTTCGTGTGCATTACCATTTTCCATAAGAACATCTCAATGCGTAATTCTAATCGTGAGTCATTTATATTAGTAGAAGGGTTCAGCGATGCCTCTATCATTTGGACAATGATCGTACGTCAATATTTATGGTTAGCAGCGACGATTAGAGAAGAATCACCGGTATTCATGGTTTGTCATAGAGTACAACATTCCAGTAAAGGAAAGCAATCAATATTGTTCATTTCTACGGATGGAACCTGTTTCCCCGCGCGGCAGAAACGCTTGACGAATCAATCGATCGCGACGAACTTATTGCTTCCTGAAATTCACGGAATTCTAAGAACAAAATTGATCGCGAGTGATTGAGAAAACAATTGACTGGCGTTGTGTAATATCGACGTTACATTATGAAATTTACGGCACGCATGGAAGAAAGCAGGAAAGCGAACTGCAATTATCGTCATTGCAGTTCGTTAGAAAAAAAAATCTGCGAATTACTACTTACTGGGTTCGACATTTTTCCACATCGTAATAATACTGTTATACAATAGCAAATTAGTCTGAAACTCATCATTCAATGGTTTCTATTATAGACACGGCGCAAATTCTTCCTTTGAAGGAAAGTTGTTCTAGTATCTTTTTACATGCATTTTCTTTCAATATTTCTAAGTATAAAAATAATTCTGAATTATATAATCACTTGATAGTATTTACGATACAGTAACTGGAAACTTTAAATAAAAGAATAATAATATGAAGGTTTAAAAAAGATGATTGTAAGTATAGATTCTTAAATAGACTTAGGTAATCAGTAAATAATTAATGCAGAGAGGGAGAGAGGGATTATGTCGCGCTCCATTCATAGTTAATCCATTCAGGTTGATTTCTATGAGCAACGTATTACGCGATCGCAATAAAGCACGTGTGGCTATATTTATACGCGGCCATGCCCCCGTGAATGGCCACTATCGTGATCTAAAATAAGGTGCACTGTTCTCCCATCCTCGAATCAATTCCCCAGACTCCACATATATCAAACAAATGATCCAATTTTAACCTTCCCAACACCTTAAATAAATTTTCACCCTCGACACGTTCCACGTTCGATAATTAACTGCAATCAATTAAAACGACAAGTTTCTGTTATATATATCCATAGAAATGAAATATGAAACAACACCTATCCGACAATTAGTATACTCTCATCGACAACCTGTATTTAATGGAACTCCCTCTGATTAAACAATTTTATTTACGATTAATTCGCGTAATTTAAGTGGAATGCATTCTGCGAACACAAGAAACATAAGATCTCATATTGTTATACTCGGATCGTAATTAGCATGATTATGCAACGTCTAATCCTTTCTTCTCGCAAGGACGTGCACTTTTGAATATATATGTATTTACATGGATACAAAGTTCGCAGAAGACTCATTGTAGAACAGAAGTTCATTAAAATTTATCCGACGCCCATAAATCTCGTACAACACCTGTGCAGCACATTATTCACAAACCGTAATAAATCATGGCGATTACGTAAACTCTATTGTCGTACCAATCACAACCCACGACACTGGAGGATTTGCAGGGCTGCACTCCACACTAATAAATTCATTTAAATTTGTCTTGTCCCATTAGAGGGGTTGTACTGTGCAATGAAAATGGAATAAACTTCGTTATTTATTGTTTCTAAACTGCCACGATCGCGTCAGCAGACATATTATCTCTTCAAGTTGAAACATGCGATGCACCATGCGGCAGTAAATTATCAGTAGGTGTTAATAAGCTATGAATATTTACACTATTATTTAAAAAGGTACACTGCTTCTACGTTTATTTTTAATTTATATTTGAAAATTTTATTATAACATATTTGAATAGTTAACTGGAACATTGTTGTGTGTCACATTAAAGAAACTTCTCAGGGTATTTTATACCAAATATAAAAACAAGGTAATCCGATTTATAATTATTTTATTGATTTACTTTAAGTAAAAATAAAAATTAGCCAAGTTTTATGAATTTTAGAGTTATAATTTACCCAAAGCATCGCGTATGTCACAAAAGTGGACAGGTTGATGGTCTATGCAAACGAAGAATAGCTTATTGTGTATAAGCCAAAAATATTTTTCTTGGTTTTTATTTAGAAAGTGGTTACCGCATGTTGCATCGATGTGGAACAAATATTGTCTTCGTAGTTGCAATAGAGCGGCTCTTCTTTTTGTTTTCTATGAACGAGGATCGTATTAGAGTACTTATACTCACGTGGAGCGGGTAATGCATCGTGCGTGCGGCTCGTCACGACTAACAGTCATACACCGTGCTCGATGTCATTTATACTTTCTCTCCATAAACGCTTATGCCCTAATTCAAATGACAATCTGGTAAATTTTGCATATTTTACATTACAATAATTACACGGAGAGGAGTATGCAAATGGCTGATATATAAATTTTTAGTTAACAAAATGTATTTCATCGCCATTATTTCTCACCAACAAATTTATAGAAGTGCTCCTCTTAAAAGTTAGGAATTATTTATGAAATATGGAAGCTGCGAACAAGTGCAAATTCTACTTTCCTGGAAATAATCGTTATTGTTCTAGGAAGAATTCGAGCGTCATAACCGACCTCTTATGAGTTGAAACACGTTCATTGCGTTCAGAAAATATTGTATGCAATATTCTGAACATAGTAATTCTTCTTTTGTACTCAAAAGCGTGTATCTACGTGTCGCAATAAACTTAAACGTCTTAGAAAGAAACCAGTTTGCGTCGGTACAAGTGTAAGAATCGTTGTTGCTTCGCCCTCTCATCTGACACTCGAACATCTATTAAGTGCTATTCCTCACACATTCAGGGAAGCACTTCTATTGTTGAAACGATGCTCTGGAAATCAATAAACTGTTGCAATGCCTTCACGTTTAATTTAACGTTGCTTTCGACATGGTTGGAATCTTTCAACAGTGCATTGTAATAACAAAGTTTGAGATCTTTCAAAAGTACATTCCAATAATTGTAATTCAATAATGTTAATTAACCATGAATCAAAGTAAGCATTTCTCTTTCTCTTTCCATCCTTCTAATTATCCAAATTGATAACATATGGTAATTAGAAAATGATGTACAATATCAGTTTAAACATATTTAATGATGTATGTAAGTTCTGTGTTTCCTAATATTACCAAAATTGAATCGAGTGTAAGGAAATTTTAAAGACGTTACTTTGATGGATTTTTCACACTGTTTATTTTTAACATTTTGCAACTAATCGTGATCAGTATTCTATGCGATGATAATTGTAAATTTTCACAGATTGTGGCTGTACTGCCGTCAATCGACTGGTTCTGAAATTTGGTCGAACAGAATTGAATCCATTAAATTGTCGAGCTTGAAGTGTATTGATTTGCGGTCTCATAAATCCTGGATACTTCGCGACCATGCCAGTTACGCTTCCGTATGGGATGCCACCTGCAATCAGAGAACAATAGTCAACAAAAGAGATGAAAATATCTTTCCACTAATGTTTAACATAATTTTAAAGTACAGTAACGTCAAGATCTATAATTATCGATTCTTCTAAAATCTAAAATAGCAGAATTCCTTCTGCAGTCTCGAGTTCAAACATTCTATGCGGAAAAGTGAAAGGAATACGAAAGAAATGGTCTTGTAAGATGGTGTCGTCCTCTGCAGTCATGCTATCGAATGAAAAATAATATCAATTATATGCACATAGAGTTAATGTACTTCCACATATACAGCTGTACTAAAATTAAATTATTATTATGCATTAGTGTAATAAAATATAAAATTATAAATTTTATTTCTTTCAATAAATTCATCCTCGGTGCCATCAATTCTAAATGATATAATAAATAAAATGAATACAACAGACAAAGTATTTTATAAATCATTTATTTTATGATAATTAATATTGCATCAACTGAATCATCAATCTTGCAAAAATTAATCTTTCTATTACAAAGGTATTCTGCACCTCGAATGTAGCAAGTCAGGTAGGGATCCAGTGAACTTTCTGGATCTAGATAGATCCGAATTGTGATCATTCGAGGATAGGCAACATTTAGTTTCAATTCTAAGCGCTGACAGCGTTACAATCTCGTTCTGAGTCGATAACACTGGACGTGAGAGAAAAATAGTAAGAGGGCTCTTGATCTCGAGCACAGATGAAGGTCTCTGTGCTAATAGATTAGATAAACCATGCGTTGCTGTTGGAAAGTGGAGAAACTGACTTACCATACGCCAATCCATTCACCATCTCCACGATCCCTGCGCTGTCCGACGTTACTGTCGATAAACTCACCAATCCGACCAGAATCATCAATAAAATAGCCTGCAAACCATAAACTATTAATATATTATTATTTTTATTTTCCTTACAGATCAAATATAAATCACGATTTTATCAAAGGAGTTAATTAATTGCAATTAATTTATCTGCAATGCCTTCCTACATTTGAGTGGTAGGTTTTGTACTGTTAATGTTATCAGTGCACTCAACCATTCATCTTTCTCAATTATACCGTGTCACACTTAGATAACTGTATCAAATGACAATCGCAGATAGAAAGCATACTATTACTTGCAATGTAGTCGTTGCTTCGTCTCGCAACTCTAGTCTCCCATACAAATTTAGAAACGTCGACGCGTGAATTATTAACAGTTACACGTGAAACTGTTTCACTTTCTCTGAAAATATTTTTTCAAATGTTTTGTGCAAACACCGTTCGTCCTTAAATACTCGTGTACTTTAATTTCAATCGACATGATGAAATAAAATTGAAAATAAATTGCATTCAAATTAAGCAAAGAATAAATTTTATTCAAATAAAATTAGATATTAAATTTACCTAAAATTAGAAGCTACATTTAAGTAATGATAGACGATTATTTGATGCTTTGGAAAGGTGTATATCCGGATTTCTGGTCGGTGAAACACAGAACAGTGAAGTAAGTCGAGTATAAAGCCAGAGATCGAATTGTACACGCAGAATACTATTACCGTTTGCCAATCGCTAACGAGGATATTATTTCGACGATTTTCGTCACCACGAAGCCTTGTTGACAGTGGTCGAATAACTAGAAAAATTCATTTACTGAAAAACTGTATTTAGGGAAAGTTCATTGAATGTGAATATTATCAGCACAGTAACATACATTGACCTTCGAGCACACAATCACCTCTCACAAGTCATGTGACTTGAATCAGACTCGTGCTCGACTATTTCTCTCCTAATTTAATTATGGTTAAGCCTGTTCAAGACCATGGCGTCTGTCACGTGAGGAACAATGATCTTTTTGTTAAAATATCACTCAGAGTATATATGCTATTGGAAATACCATTGACATCTTTTTCTTTGTACTTTCGTTAATATTAAACATGTTAATACTACACATAGTGAATTTTATGCAACAGTATCATATAATCAGCTTAATCTATGCAGGTCATTCTAGAACTTGACGAAATAGTACTACATGTTCCGAATAAGTAACAGTGAAAGTATTTAAACCTCAATTTATATAAAATAATAAATTCCATCTGTGTGATATATTAATTTTTAGCAATTTACATAAGTTGAAGAAAAAAGAAAATGGTTGCAGTTATTTTGTTCCTTCGTTTCCACTATCTTTATGCACTTCATGTAAACAAATTTTAACTCAGCTTTTAGATACCACACTTTAACCATCTCTATTTACATAGTCACGAGAGCAGAATTATTCTCAATGCCATTATTTTTTTTAGTCGTGCACTATAGCGTTGACGTACCTTCGTAGAAAGCATAGTGACCCTTTAGTTGTCGCGACGCGAGGCCAGAAGGAAACTAAAGCATTAATCCAAAGATCGAATTATATACGGGGCTCGGCCTCTGATCTGGCCAATCAAAGGCAACTATTCCCTTTCAGTACCAAATGTTATATTCAACGATGCAGGATTTTATTAGAATGCTGTGTGTATGTAAATGGAGGATATCGTCTACCTTAACCTTGGCGGGAACACTTACCTCTCACATCGTCCACGCTGAACGCCAGTGCGTAAAGTAAATTCACTTTTCTGCGTATTTCTGTCGAAGAAAATCCATTTTTCCTGCGATCAGATTCGGTAAGCGTATAGGAATTTTCATGGCGAAATACTGTTTAGATTCCTCGACCAAACAGTTACGTTGCACTTGAGTTAGAAAGATAGAATAATGAAGATAGATCGAATACCACTTAAAATATTAGAGACAGTTACTTATGATGAAAATATCATCAACAATTTCCTGCTTGTATTTACGTTACCCTTCTTGTGACAGTCATGGTAATTGGTATCAGTTTCATGATTATTTCAAAGAGCTCAACCAGAAAAAAATATTGCACTTAATCCCCAAGCATTTAATTATTCGTGCAACCTTCAATGGCTTCGATTCATCGTTAATTAATTAATTACTTTGACCACAAAATTGCTCAGCCGTAACGATATTCAGACCATGAAAACCGTAAGTACGGTTAGTTAAATGAAGTCATTACAGAGAATATAATAGATTCTAAATGCGAAGTACTTTGCATAACAGCACCCTGGTAGCATGAGTCATTATCCTCAGCGTCATACGTCGTTATTTTCATGTACACCATTTTCCACGCGAGAATTATCCATGAACCATTTACCAGGTATCGCGGACAACAATGAATAGAAAAATGATCGACAAGCTGCTTATAATGTCCCACGGGAAAATGGTGACACGCTAGCCTTTGAAATTAGTCCAAGGTTGTCTAGCAGGGAACATTGTTACGTTATCAGTATAATTATATCAATGATCTGTGCATAGTTAGATATTAAATAAGCAATGTCGAAAAATTCATGATTTCCTTTTCAGAACTCTAAGAGTGTTCTCTTTCGCGATACATTTATTTTATAGTACCATAATTTATGTACAATAATTCAAGTTACAGTTAACAAGTATATAACATTATAATTGTAATAAAAAGCTAGAGAAATGGGTAAGTGAATTAAATATTTCAGTTGTATTATAAATAATCAGTTTCTCCCACTTCGATGGATTTTACCGTGTAGACTTCAGCATATTCTGTAATTATTACAGAATTGGTAAAGATAATTTAATCAATACAAATTATGAACGATGATCCACGTAATAATAAAGCCTTTGTTTTGGTTCTTTAATGAACTTTCTTTTAACTTTTTGTCATCTTGTTCGTTATTCTCCCCTTTTTTACTTTCTTGATCCTATGACAAATCAATTTTCATACTCCACTTCGTTAGTTTTTTCTTGCTTTAGTTTACTTCAATTTGAGACATCATCGAAGCTCAAAGCGTTCTCAGGCAACCAAGTTGTTCTGAAATTGGTAACTTCAGAAGCCACCTGAAATCAATCGATATTATCATCCAATGGAAAGTAATAATGATACATTACTCGAATAATATACTTCAATATTTAATTTGAATATTTTTCACAAAATAATGAAAAGCAACATGCCTTAAAAATCATAGTTCTCCGATATCCAGGAAACAGTGGAAATGATTTCCTTTGATCCTTGCTCTGACAGCTGAACAGTGTTCTCCGGTAAAAAACCTTCTTCCTTCAGGATATTCCCATTTCTATCGTCATAACGATCACCATCATTCGTATCGTCATCAGGCGTGACCAAATCGCTCAAAGAATCTATCCTGTCGTCTTTAAAATCAAACCTCTTATCATCATTCGTCACAGAAGATAACGTTTCCTCCAACTTTCTGGAGGTTTCAGCTTTCCTTGCCTCTTCAGACTCATCTTCAGATTTATCAGATTTACTTTCTGAACTTTCATTCGTTCCATTTACTCCTTGGTCGGTAGTGTTCTTCAAATTTCCTATTTCCTCGAAACTAGTCTCTTGTAACTCCCGATCAGTCCTGTTCTTGGCAGATTTTGCCAACTCTTCATCCACTTGTCTCTTCGTTCCATTTTCCTTTACTTCAGAATTCTCAAATACCCTACTTCTAACAGTCGAAGCTTCTATTACCTTTCCATCACTGTTACTAAATTTATTTTCCTCGGGGACAATATTCTTCCTTTGAACTAAATCTTTCACAGATTTCTGAGGCTTCCTCTTGACGACTCTTGGCGCTGAAGTTGTACTCGAAGAAGTGGGCGTGACAGTTCCAGGCGTCGTCGATTTCTGCCTACGACGGCTTCGATTCGCCTCAATTGCAGATTTCGTTGTACTCTGCACGAGGGAAACGACATTCTTCAGGGGTCTACGTCTTCTTTTCTTCACCTGCCCCGTCGAATTTGACTCCTTCGTTGAATTCATCGCATTCGAAGGACTTTCTTTAGCCAAATGTAACACAACGTTTTCCAAAGCATTCTTTATCGATGGATTTGAATACCCACGTGCCTTTTTTCCTTCATCCTTCAACAAATTAACTATCCCAGTTACTTCCACAAAATCCTTCTTTTCACCCCTCCTCGTCGGCGCCAAAGTGACAGCTTCAGGGTTGATCATTCCCTTAGAAATCCCAAGACGTTTACCAGGTCTCTTCTCCTCTCCAGAACTGTTGCTTTTCTTCGATGCTTTCTTTTCAGAGTCACTTTCAAGAATCTTCTTAATGGATCTACTGATCTCCTCCACCTCCGTAGACCTCGCACTCGTCGACGTCACTCCAGCAGGCAGTGTGAAGTTCTTAGAATTGTACCTGCTGCTATACTTCACTGGTCTATGCTCGCTGCTGAGTTCCACATTGTCAGGCGCGTCTTCTTCAGAAGCATCTTCTTCCTTACGAGTCCAGAAACGATACCTTCCTCGAGGATAAGTGTTTCTTCGACGCTTCTTCGGGAAGGTGTCGTCGTCTTCGTCTTCGAAGCTCAGCCACTTGCGCTTGCTCTCTCGTTTCCTGCTCTCTTCCCGCGCCAGGCGTTCCCTTCTCTCCCAAGGATACTCGTACTCGCCTATCGACTTACCGTAATACGGATTACGCTTCTCTCTGTTCTCGTCCTTCTTGCTCCTGTACCATGGAAAGACGTGCTCCTTTTCCTCGCCGGTTTCCTCTGCCACCTGGGAATCCTCTTCAGAGCTCGTTCTCATTTTAGAAAAGCTGGAGAACCTAAACGGAGGATGGAAAAACGCTGGTTTGTTTACGCGTGGGCCAAGGTCGGCGTACTTTGGGTCCTCGTAATTGTCTGCTGGCGACGAAGGCCTGGAAGAAGGGTAATGGAAGAACGTCCTGTCTTCCATCGACTCGTCCTCCTTTGAAGAAGTCTCTTCCAAAGACTCGGCGTCGGGATGATCTTTTACCTTCGTCTCCTGCTTCTCCGCAGACTCCTCGTCGGAGAAGTACGAATGATGGGACATTTTGGAGCTGTCTTCTTTCTCGTTGCTCTGTTTGGAGCTCGCGTCGTCGAAATTGGCATTGGAATCGTTCTCGTGAGGGAAAAGTGACTTCTTCAACTCCTCTGAGGAGAACTCCGGAGGATCAGCTTCCATGAAGGACTTCAAGCTAGGAAATTTTGATGGTTTCTCCGTGGTCGCTGCATCTTCATTTACATTTTCATGAACGGCGTAACTATTTTCTGTTGCGTTTGAAGTTTGTTGGTCTGAGTGACCATCGAGGTCTTCGGTTGAATTTATTTTCCTGCTGTCAGTGTCGTTGATATAGAAGTGGATTTCTCGATTTTCCTTTAGAAGCTCCCGATCTGCATCGATGATACTTGTGGTGTCTGATATGATAGAAGTTGGCTCTGTCCAGCCGGTGTTATCAGTTGAATTTAATTGAGGTGTCTCAGTCGTAATTAGAGGTCTTCTTCTCCTGATGTAGTTATACCTGGGCTCATTCCGTCTCGAATTTTCCTCTACCTTCGGTTCGTCCACGAATTTCCCAACCCTCGTCAACTCTTCCTTCGGTTTCGAATATCTGATCCTGTCGTTGATAGTGTAAATCACTCTCTGAGACTTCTCTTTCTTCTGATCTGCATCAGAACTTGAAGTGTCAACTGAAAGAGTTTTAGGATGTTTAGATCTTCTAGTATTCGAATCTTCTTTGTTTAAATTAGATTTTTCTTCCAAATTTGTATTTTTCTTTCCTCTAATACTCGAAACTGCTTTGGTTCCATTGACACTGTCATCATTCTCCTCAGCATTCACGTCTCGTTTATAAATACGAATCTTCTGGCGTCGAACAGGTCGCATAATCGAAGGCTTCTGTACATTCTGCTTTCTCGTTCTATTTCTCTGAGGAATTCTGTTCCTATTATAAGGCATTCGATACCTGTTGAACACTTTCGGTGGTTTCAGTCCTCCGATATTTACGTGTACGTTACTTGGCCGATCAGTAATTGTTATCACTTCATCCTTCTCCTTCTTGGCAATGCTGGCTGAATTTTCAGACGAATTCTTCTTCGCCACATCGCTCTCAGTAACCATGTCTTCGTCAGACGTTGGAACCGTGGTGAATTCTTCGACTTGATAAGAGTTCGCTAAGTTCTTGATGGTCCCCATAACGTCCTCGTACACCTGATTCTGATAAGGCATGTAAAACGAAGATACTTCGCTGGCAGACGAAACAGGTCTTCTGACAGGCTTTTGTGGTCTTCGAGCTTTCACATACCTTACTTGCGAACCCTTTATTCTGTAGACGCGAGGTCTTGTGACTATCCTGGCTTTGGGGTAGGTTTTGTAACGAATACGTCGCCTTTTCTGGACTCTTCTAGAAGTGGAACTAGGTTTCCTCGGCTGACGATGGTTTTCTGGCGATTTGGAAGACTTCTGCACCATGTAGTCATCGTCTTCTTTCGGGAACATCATGATTCTGGAGGCGAATTGCTTGGTGTCGACGTCTAAACCTCTCATTGGATCCTCCACTTCTTTCTCTAAGAACAACGGATTGTCGAAGGGATCCTCATCGAAATACTTCGCCTTGTAGCAGTCCAGCTTGTCTCCCAATCCTGTCAGTCGTGGTAGATTCTCCTTCAAGTCTCCGTCTGGAACTGGAGCCTCTTCCTTAGGCAACACCCTTAAGCTCGGTTCCACTTCGTCGCATTGCTTGTAAGCATCCCTTGAACTGTAGAACTCCATCTTACCATAAGTCTTCTTAGGCACTCTTCGGGGGTCCATCGCGTATTTCAAGGCGGAGGGAATTGGCAGGCTCTCGTAGAAAGGGTACTTGTTCGAGTCTATGCTGGCTTCAGGGATATCGGTAGTAGTTTTGTTCTCAGAATTATCTTCCTCGGTTAACTCTTCTACGTAGTCGAAGTCTGGGACCTCCACTTCGACATCCTTTTCATTCTCTTCAAATTCTGCAGATTTGTTTTCAGTGTCATTGAAACGAGCGTTGATCTCTTCATTCACGACGTCGTTGGCGATTTTTGGTGCCTCGTTGAGGAGCTCTTCATGGCTCTCCCTTTTCTGTTTCTCTGAGTCTTCAACAATTTCACTATTTGCAGCTTTGTTCTCATCGTTATTAAATCGAGCGTTAATTTTTCTGTGAAAATAGTCGTTGGCGATTCTGGGTGCCTCGTTTAGAATCTCTTCGTGGTCCATCCTCTCCTGTCTCAACCTTTCCTCAACAATTTCCCTCTGCGTCTCTCCATCGTCGTCCTCTAAGCCACCTCGACTGCTTTCATCCTCGCTTCCATTCTTGCTGAAATCAGAGGGAACACCGCCGCTTTCTCTTTCTTCGGCGACTCTCCCCGCGAGCAGCGATCTACGCGACCCTCCTCCTCGATCGATCGCGTGGGACCTCGATTTCTTCTCGATAGGCTGTTTTGCCATAGCGCTGGACGTGTCTGGAACAGGCCCCACTTCCAGGCCGCGTGTCACTTTCCGTCGCGGATTTCTTTCCTCGATCATGGCATTTTTCGCTGCTCGTTCTATTTCACCCTGATTAGACGTGCCGTTGTTTGCCAACGGATCGACGCCTTTCACAACGTCGCTTTCCCACCCTGTGGATCTTCTTTCTCTCCTTTTTGCGCGGATTCTGCTAATCGACTCGAAAGCTCTGCTCAGCTTCGACGGGCTTCCGCCACGGGTTACGTGACCGCTCGCTTCTTTGAACGTTGTATAGTCCCTGCCGAGGAATGGCACCGGTGGAAGTAAGCCAGCTGGCATCGAGTTCCTTTTGCGGTTGAACTGAACGTTGCGAGGCGGACTCTGACGAATAGGGATCGCTCTGAGCTTCGGATATCCACGACTGGGGCTCTCGAATCCAGGGAATTCGTTCTCCATGGGTACACGAAGGTCGAAGTTGTAGTAGCTTGCTTCTTTTTGTGGCAGTGGAGGACGCATTATTGTTAGGTAGGTCAGATCTTCGTTCTTGGATGGAAAGAGGTTGTTCTTTTGAAAGGAATTAGGATAGTGGTTTCTGCCACTGTTTTCGTTCTTCAGGTGCATGAGGACCTTCATGTAGTTGTCCTTCAACCTGGTGTTCTCTGATGATGCTTCGTTTGGAGGACTAGACGTTGATGATCCTTCATCTGGGGTGGGAGGTTCCTCAGGTTTGCCTGGTTTGTGCCTGACAGTGACCTTATAGCGTGGTTTACGGTTTGCGAATGAGTTTAAGGGTGGATTGAAAAAGGAGTTGCCGAAATTCTTGTCGAATTCTTCCTTGCTGTCTAGGTTTCTTTCAGAGTCTGTCAGTGATACTATGTGATTATTATTGAAGTGTTTAGTATTGTAAGCTTCAGGAAGCAAAGCGTTATCAGTTGTGGGTGTTGCGTGAGTATTGACTGGTTGCCATAATTCGTTCAGACTCGTTCCTTCTAGCCCTGTCAATTGATTATCCGACTGTTTATTATTTATTAGATACCTAGGGTCCATTGTTTGAACAGGAACGGATTCCTGTAGACTTAATGTCGCCGATTCCACGATTGGAAATTGAGTTGTTACCTGATCTCCGTAGAAAGTATAAGGACTGTTCTCGAAAGATGGAACTTGCAGGAGACTTGGACTCGAGGTGGTGGATTCCAAAATGGACGGAGATTCCATCGTGGTAAACTGATTCTGCCTCGCCTTGAAGTAATTCCAGAAGACTTGACTGTAGCTGGGAGTTACTTGACCGCCAGCAACTGGTTGAAAATCAATTCCTTCGGTGCCAGAACTCCCGTCAACGTCGTATCTATATGATTCTGAAGGTCCACTTGAAATTTCTCCAAAATTGGGCACTGTAGTTGTCGTTTCATATGCTCCGCGTTCGGTTGACACCCAATCCTCGTTACCTGGAGCGTCTGTAGTCGAATACTTTTGCATATAGACATCATCCAGCGATTCTTCGGAGTCATCCTGACTTTCTAACTTCAATTTTGTTCGTTGTTTGCTTTTCCTATCATTCTTCTCAATCTTTCGACCATATTCATCATCACCTGGAGACACTGTCAGGCTCTCCTGATCACTGGACTCCTCAGCTTTCTCCAATTTATTGATCTCAACCCCTTTCTCTATCTCTTCGACGTCCCTTTCCAAATCCTCCTGCAGCCTCTGTATTCCATTTTCAGCGACCACTTTAGGATAATCACTGCTATAGTCTATCGTGGTCCTATCTCTATAATTATCATCGAACTCCTTGAACTCTTCAGGATCGATCTTCTTGAGCTTGCTAGGTGCTGAATTTTCTTCATCACGATCATCCTCCCCATCGTCGGTCTTCTTCTTGGCGTCTATCTGCTCGTGGAGCTTCCTAGCGTAGCCCTCGTGGTAGTCAGCGTCCCTGACGTGACCAGCATGATCGTAAGCGGAGTCCTCGTAGCCTTCTTCGGTGTAGACGGTGTTCACCTTCGAGTTCCTCACCACTTCCCTCAATCTGGCCGCGTTTTCCTTCTCTTCCTCTGTCTCCGCGTCCTGTATCGCCTTCCACCGCGGCAGACGTCTCACGGTGTGCGTCCTCCTGACCTGAGCGTACAATCTCGTGGGCACGTCTTCCGACGAGACGTCCCTGACCTTCGATGGCTTGGCCCATTCCCCTGGAGCAGTGTACTTCGGTTTCGTTGGGACGTCCTTAGGTTCCTCGTACTCCGAATGTGGTATCATGTGATCCTCTGGCCCTTCAGGGTCTTCGTCAGAAGCTGAGTCCTCTTCGTCATCGTTCTGGGGATCCTCGAACCTATTGTAGACGATGGTCTCCGAAGATTCGACTGGGTCTTGGTCCTCCTCTTGCACAGCGGTCACTGATTCTGTTGACAACTCCTTTAAAGGATCACTGGAGTTGTTTACGTCACCTGGGATGCTGTTTATTAGTGTTTTTATAGGGTACAGAGCATCTGCTACCGACTCCGCGTGAGTTTCGAGGAATGACACCAGAAAAATGAAACACAAGCGACGAATTAGTGATACTTGACTCATTGCGTCAGACGTATCTTGCCATTGCACTTGGTGTCTGATAGGAGCGGATTAATTATAGCTTTGATCTATCGAAGCCAAATCATTTTGCGGAATCTACGGTAATAACGATTTCACTCGGCACGTGGGTAAGAGTCTTCTCCCGGCACTGTTCAGAGAATTTCAAGGAAGCACACGGTTTCGTTAATCGAATTACGGATGGTAATGATTCGGACATTCGACGCGGAGAAACTGTCGCCTGTTTTTTCGACCGATACGTGACAACTGGCGGTTTCTAATCATTTTCGAACGAGATCCTCCATCGAACTGCTCGCGGCACAGTCGTGGTGGCCTAATTTATATTTTCCAGCGAACCGAGGGGCAGGGGTAGAGTCCGAACCGTTGTTCACGGAGCGTGCAAGCCTAAGCGCTGAACGATTCTGTCACTCTCGATTGAATCCTTCGGCGGATCGTTTCACTGGAAAGGGAATAAAGAAATTCTCGATCAACCTGCTCCCTAGTCCACGCGCAACGTTAATTACTCCAACTCGTTTTTTTCTGCGCTACTTTCTGCTTCGATTCGGTAATTTGTCTCGAATAGCCGCGATCCTGTATCAGAAAGTTCATACTGCTCGCTCGTCTTTCTTCGATCGGTGTCGTTACTCTTCGCGAGGAATCTGTTTTACTTTTCTATCGTGTACTTTCAATTCATTCAGGTGAGACACCTTTGGAACATGTAGGATAATTAATTTTTCATGAAATGTTCTTTGTTGATATATAAGGATAAAATAAACAGAATTTTAACCCTTTGCACTCGACGACAGTTTTATTACAGAAAGTCGTAGAAATAAAGTATCATACTACTAGTTCAAAGTGTACCAGTTCACAGCTTAGAAACCTATTTATGAACCAGTATCGCTACGAACAGTTCGAGATTCAACGAAGGGGAGTTCGTCACCACGCGTTGAAATCGTCAAACGTAGAATCAAAGGACTGGTCTTTTCCACTCATGATTTTATTATGTCTAAACGAACCGCAGTATCGATGTACTTTTTGATAGTCTATTTCCTAATAAATTACAACATTTTAAATTAATTATTCAAATAACGCCAGTTTTTTCACATATTCTATTTGTTTGGGAATTTTCATAGTCATGACAATAAAAAGAGGTGGCAACGTTAAAGAAGCAAATGTCTTAGACATTTATTTTCAAACTACCCGGGAAATCAATTCCCGATAATGGCGGACTAGCGGAAAGTGTGTTCTGTTACAGATTGCTTGATAAACCGCACTCACTCGGTGGCTGGTTTCTTTGCGCTGGAAATTGCAGTTACCTCGCGCCAATCCGAATCTAATGACTATAATTTAGGAGTGCTGAACGTAACAATGCTGTTACCCACAGTATTATGATTTCCTTTTCATACATCAATCCACGTTATCGTATATTTAATTCAATGTCCCTGTGCAAAGCACCGAGGGAAAGCTGCAACCAAGTAACGACTTCCATTATAAAATAGACCCAATTCTTTTGGACTTCTAGAATATTGTTCTATTTTCGAACTGCAAAAAGTGTTTTCGCAATATCCTCTGGCCACCTTTAATTGTTCTTTTGTCCGGGTCCTCGCTGATTCACGACCCAACGAAAGAAGTCGGGGACTCGATTCCAACGACTCCGTTTCTAGAATTCCGAAGTTCAGAAAAGTTTCATCCTGGGCCAGCGAAGCGGAGAAAACTGTGGCTCGGGCGACACGCTTCGCGGCTCGACGCGGAAAGACCCAGTGCAATCGCCTCGCCAGAAACTTAGCAAGCGAAACAAACGATTCACAGACGGCTGAGCTAAGCAAAACGCTCTGTGCTCTTGACTGTGGATAACCAGTAAACGTTCGTTTACACTGGCGCAACGTCCACCACCGTGATCGAGGTTTCGACCTAAACGCTGCCGCAATCTGCTGCCTGGCTCAAAGTTAAATTACCATAATTTTTTATTTGATGTATTCAAGATTCTCAAAATCGAAGCATCGAACGAATTATTATATTCAGGATAAGCATGTTTGTTAACTCTTTCAGACCTAAATTTTTTTTTTCTCTTACGATCACAAAGAGATAAACTTTAAATGGAATCATCTAATCATTGAAATGTTGCTTATTTTTAATTTGAAGCAATTGAAATTGAGTAGAAATTAGGTACTTTACCTTTGATAATTCGTAAACGTGAGATACTTGAAAAATAATAAACTTTGGGACTCGACATGAGTGATATCGAACTTATAAGAGATGATGCGAACAACCTTGGAGACTTGAGGCAAGGTACGAGTGATATTGGACGACTGGATAAAAACGAAACAGAGGATTGCAGTCCCTGGTATCCCAGGACTCAATACCTACTATAAAGAGAAAGAGAGACGAGTCGCAGGTTGAGTGGAATGTGGTATGAGTATGGGGAATGTGGACAGGGCTTCGCAAGTCCTTATTGAAGGCTGACTGGAACTTCTGATCACAATTATTACTGGTGAAACTATACTCGAAACATTCACTGAGTAAAAAATTAAAAAATATTTGCCTCGAAAAAAATTCATGAATTAATGTATTACATTGGACTCAATCTGAAACATTCTGCATGTAAATGACGCAGTAGTTTGAAAGCAACATAATACACAATTCTCTGTTGAAATTGTCAGACAGTAGTATAACAAGTCTGGAGTCACGAGTGATTGACATCGAACTATTAAACGAAATATTAGGAAATGTAGAATGTTCAAGTTATTAAGAAATATCTTGGACTCAATTTCTTATATTCTACTTCAGTCAGCCAATATTCAATATTTTTCTGTCAATGCGATACCAATTAGTCACAATATTTACTATATAGAATTTAAAAAAATATTAAATATAGTTCATAGACTAATTTTGGTTATACCATAATTTTAGTTATTTCAGGTCGTATAAAATTAAATAAGTACAGTGAGATCGTTGCTACGTCATATATTTAATGATGATTCGCAGGACACGAGCGTACAATTTATCCACGATAATTCATAAATTAATAAAAATAACGAATAATAAATATAATAGAATAAAATTCACGCAAAAATTACATAACTAGAATCAGCTCGCGATTGCACCTGCCCAACGTAATCATTATATTTCTACAGGCGTTAGACATTCACTACCGTTATACTGAGCGTTGTATTAGTATACTCTGTTCAATCTAGTTCCGCTATGTATAACAAAAACGTGTAATCGTTTCTCTATGAAATATCGAACAAAAAAACATGTTCAATCCTTAAGTTGCCATTCCATTAAATCGCGGTGACGATGATGTGAGGAATTTCTAATTTCTGTTGAAGCAAAATACAATTTTCAAGATTCTAAATCAATTTTCCAGTTCCTTCCTTGATATCCTAAAAGAAATTATTCGAATTCAATGAGCTCAATACAAAGGAAAATCCAAGGAAGTTTTACAAAATGAAACGCTCTATTTGAAGAGCTATGTCTAATTAATTGATCAAAACATGTACAATTTAAATAATCCAAAGCTCTGCAGTCATAAAAATTGTCAAAAAAGTTTCACAGCATTCTCTAATATGATGATGAAAAGTACCATTGCAAAGGATACTTTCGATGAATATGGATGAGTACTTAAATTTAAGAATGAGTATAAAATATAAATCTACTATCGTTGCGAATAATTACGATTTTATACAAAAGATAGAAAGGATCAGGTACTCTAAAGAAAGTCAAGCGTCGCCTAAGACGATATCACCGGTTTCCATGCGTTGGGATCGTCTTGAGACGACGCTGACTGTGTCTCAGCTGAATGCAGCATCGACGCTTCAGGTCTAAAAAAGTCGATTATAGGGTGATAATTGTAATTGATTCGCCTCTGTGGCTCCTGATATTCGTCGTAAAAACCGCTATTTTGTAACCGAGACGAGGCGTCCATGTCCAGATCATATGGTTGACTGTATCTGCACATATTTATTCGTGATAATTTAAATCTAATCAAAAGCTGGTCCTTCAGTCGTCAAATTTTCAATTACCTGTTTCCAATGGAGCTGTTAGTCGCAGGTTCAGTCTGTTCCTCTACGTGCGACGAAGATTCCCGTCTATAGGGTGGTCTGCTAGGTCTACCTGGCCTGGAACCCTTCAGCAGTGGTCCAGTGTAGCCTGGTGCTCTCGTGTTTGGCGCGTGTTGTTGAGGCAACTTGTCGAAAGGCCTCGAATTGGAAGACGAAGGCTTCTTCGACCTCGTTCTGACAGGAAGGGTAAATGTTGGTCGACTTGGGGTGGCATCTACAGTGGGTTTCTTGTTGCTTGAGCCTACTAAGTCAACGAAACAAAATTTTTGTTAACACAGCTTCTAGAATATTAAAGTATACGTACAGATGAACAAATGAAGAAGAACTTAACTAGAATGGTTGCACTGACCTTCTGGTTGAGAAAGTAACAAATATTAAGATTTAAGAAATTTTTGTGAAACTAAATCTATATAAATTACATATTTCTAATATTACTTTATTTTTTTTTTTTGCGTACCAAGAATGGAGTCAAAGCTAGATGAGAATTTGTTCAAATAATTCAGCTTCGTGACTTCCTCGAAATCATCCTTTTCATCGTTCGTCGTGGCGAAATCGGATCCTGGAAACGATTCCTTCTTCTTCGGGGGTGGATCCGTATGATGAGGTGGAAAGATCTCGGAATAACCGTGCACGTGGCAGCTGCAGCAGGATGGTACCTTAAAAATGTCCATGTGGAGACCCAACTTACTGTCCCAGGTCAACAGTCTGTGGTAATTGTACACTTGCACGCACGACGATCGATAGTTCTCCGATATGAAGGAGCAGCTCGACTGTGGTTTTCTGAAATTTACAGACCAATACTTTATTGTCGCCATGACATTCGCCATAAGGAAATGTTCGAAGGATCTTTTTTTATGAGCTTTCAGTTTTGCATTACCACTGCGAAGACGGTGAAGCGCAACGCTTAGACGCAGTGGTTTATTTTTTTACCTTATTGAATTCTGAACAACGTACGTATTTTGTTCAATCGTTTGGAACGAAGCGGTCAGTCTTATTTTTTACGACAAAGTTGGTTGAAATGTTTCAGGTAAGTTGTTGGGGAAAGTGTTAACTGAATCGAACATCCGCTTTTATTGAATCAATGAAGAAGATAGGGACGAATTGTTTTGAAAATAGAAATAAGTTTCTATGGAGTGAAAGCTAAATATTTCAATGGAATATGAAGTAGAATTATTGTAAAGAAAATTATAGTCTATATATAGTCTTCCTTTCTCACCTAAATTAGTAAGGATGAAGAAAGTAATTGTAATCATGCTCTACTTACGAACACTTTTCCATTCTCAAAGTCTGTGTATGTTCTCCAGTATTTATTATATATTTCCAAATGCCAGAAGCGGCTCTGGCCAACTGGGGACGTGCGTATTTGATGACTGAAGGACAGGTGAAGCCTTCTTCGGCATTATCGTATGGCGAATTTGTGTCGGATCTCCTGGAATAATTTAAATGATCAATGAATGAAACAATGAAACTTAAAGTGGCCGTGTTCAAGATCTATTAAAATTACAGTTGAACACAAAATTTATTAAACACTGTTCATTGGACTTTCTGACCCTGCAAGCAGGCAGTTTGCAGTACACTGCAGTCCAGCAGGTGAACGTTCAACAGGGGTACGCTGGCATTATTGATTGGAATAGTATGAATTGAGCCGTTCACTACACAAATCGATTAACACCACTAGTCGCATAAAAATTGTAATATTATTTTTTGACTATTTTTTCTTATTAATTTTATATACCGTTAGATGGAAGCTACATCTGTAATCATACATTCTACAATATTTCTTTGAATTTATATTATAAAAGGACGTAACTTTTTGCTCCTTCTAATAATTAAAAAATGAATCTCACCTTCTAATTTCATTGCTCTCGAACCGATTCTCATATCGTCCAGAATACTTGTTCTGAAATTTACTTTCAAGGGGCAAGGATACCGGCAGGCTTTCACCAGACTCATCAAAATCCTGCGACTTGTAATCCGTCAACAAGGCTGCGACCATCTCCTTGTTTCCCCTCAAGCTCCTGGCGATCGCCTCGCTGAACAAGTTTCACTTAATGAAATCGATCGACGGAACGCAGAAAAAAAATAATTAGGCATCGTTACGATCATCATTTAAGTTAATTTCGCTTCATTAAAAGCGCCTCTCGAACTCCAGCCTAATCTACTGCATATTTCACAGATTTCACAGAATCAAATTACCGAAGAAGAAAAGAAAACGAAAGTTCGTGCTTTCGCCGTTGCTATCGGAACTTCCTCTTTTGTCTATGAATGCTCGATTAAAAAAATGGCGATGAGAACACGGGAGTCCAGGCAATTGCGCAATGGGAGCCACGAATGTATAGAATTACAGGAAAAGTACTTTCTTCCATTTTAATGAGCACGCGAATTATGTCGTTACTGTTGTGAAACGACGATTTAATTGGAGCTAAGTCTTGTCTCCGTATTCGAGAAAGTTTATTAAGATGTACGCTGGCGTATGATTTAGTTGCGCAATTGTCGCATTCCGGGGAAATGAAGAGAAAAGCGCGATGGAACTCACTGCGGATAATCAGTCGCTTCGAGACAAACTGTCTTTGTGAAGAAAGTGCAGTCCTTTTCCGTGGGATCCTTCTTCACTTCCGTGGGTCGTCTTGGCGGTCTGATCAGTGATGGTCTTGCCAGATCTGTGTAATTTCATTTATTAGGATTGTACAGTGATATTGATTTAAAGCGTTAATATATCTTCTCTGAGTCAGTAATGTATGTTTAATACTCTAATGTGTAACACATATTTTCTTCGACCTGTGACAGCTTTTAAAAAGCAGAATTGAGTAAATCCTGCATGTGATCATCAATTATTAAATAAACCTCTCACTAAACAAATCGATTAACTCCACTTTTTGAAAAATCATAAACGAACCTGCATAAACGTTCCTCCGAATAGTAGATGCTGGTCTTCTTGGTGGAGGGCGGTACGTGGGTCGTTTCCTCAGGCCCAGCCTGACAATCTTCAGTTCTTGAGCCTATGATAAAAAAATAAATTAAATTAATAATAAGTGTTTCTGTGAAAGTGTCTCCGACACTACAAGCACAATATAATTAAATATTACAATTTCCACTCATCTCCACATGTCCGTTTCGCAACAATAATAAAGTTATCCACCCTGAGAATAAAACTGCCGCAATAAAAATATTATAAACATACTCCAAGTAGCTTTACGACTTTTCAAACATTCAGTTGCACAGACTGAATTCTCGATTTCGTAACCAACGGACACCCATCCTCTCACAGAATTTTATCTCTCCTTGTATTAATTACACCTGAATTTCAATTTTAACCGTTGTTATCCACCGAGAAATCTTAATCACAGGCAACAATGTGTCCGCACGACACCGTCAGCATACGTTTCGACCAGGTACGCTAATTAATGCCCGGAATGGAAAGTCTCCCCGTGTCCATCAAGAAAAGGTCCGCGTACGTCCATCGAATTACGTCCGGGAATTTCTACGAGTATCGTAATTAAATTCATCGATTGCAGTCGCGTGGAAGTGTCTAGTACGAGACCGATAGTGTCCTTTCGAAAAATTCCTAGATCTGGAGAGATAACCAGTCGGTGCAAGATGGGTATCTCTGGATAAATTAATCGTACGTTGATCTGGGAATTACGTGACGAGACTGAATCGACTATGTTACGACGTCGTAACTAACGCGATAAAAAGGTCGACGCGGTTTCGGCGTGTCGAATGGACAGATCTCGCGAACGAGAAAGCTAAGTGAAGAAAGATAAGATGGTTGCGTGATTAGTTGACGTGACGCGTACTTTTGGAGACGAGTTTCAAGATTGTTGATAGAAATGACGCGAGGGGAATATTTATTAGACGGAAATATATGTATTCATGTGGACCTCGGAAGGAACCTTAAGGATGATTCACTGAACGGAGAAGTTTTTAAGACTTTCTAGAGGTTTTCTCCAGTGGAAGACAAATGTTTACTAATATTGGCTCTAAAGCGTCGAGTCTCTGCGATCTGAATGTACACACTGTCGTTTGTGTTCACTGACACAGTGAATGATGAAACAAAATTCGATGGAAATGCTCTTTACCTCTGGCAGTTCCTCAGGTGTCTCCTCGTCGCCTGTAGCATCATCAGGTATAACCTTCGAGATATCCGCACTGGTTGGTAACGCGAGTCCTCTGGTGGCATTCTGTCGATTCCCATTTCCAAACGTGGATGGAGTCTTTTTGAACCAAAAGAATATTGTACACCACACATCATTTTATTACCGAACATTTTTCTAAAAAAGATTTTCCACAGCTTCTTCATAAGAAAAATAATACAATCTTAAAATCTCAATGAAACAGACTCATACACGATTAAAACTAACTGAAAATTGAAACAAGCGTCTGGACTTTCATCTCTTCTAATTTCTACACTGAATTTTAATTACCACCATCACGACGTTAATATCTCTACCTGTAATTAATCGCGGTTAAATATTATTTAAGCAAATAGAAACCTCTTTCGCTCACCGAAATCATCGTCGTCCTATTCCCTGGCTCTTCGTCGTTGATCTTGATGGACGTGACGGTCGTCTCGTTGTGTTCTTTACGGTCGTTAAAGTCCCCGTCGTCTTTGAGATCCTCCTCAGCGCCGACATTAATCGAGGATAGTAGCACGACTGTCTAGAGAGTGAAACGACCACGAGATCATTTGTGTGCGTTCGCATAAACTTATTATTATCACTGACAATAACATTATGCCGGGGCGACGCCGTTCGTCACACTCGCGACGGTCGACTTATTATAATGTACGCGTTCCATTCGTAACCATCGCTTGTCAAATAATCGCGAATGATTAATGATTTTCACTGCGAGAATTGTTGCTTGCTTTCAATGTTTCAACTTCAGGATCCGCTCGGTTCGGTGAAACAGAATTTTTAGAGAATTATTAAACAACAAGAAGCATCTGAGTGTCATGTTTCGTTGAATGACTGTTTGGTATGTAATGCTGTCAGTTTTAAAATGTTAGTTAAAGATACACTGTATTTAAGAGCATAACAGAATTTTAATTGATACAGTGAGGATTAATAGGGAACCTCGGACAAGCAATTTATTTACGTTTCGTCTCACCTGTCTGGGCATGTACATATTTGGACATAAATCATAAGATAAAATCATTCTCAGCATATTTTACAATCTATTAATTTTAAAGGGTCTACAACTCCAAGTTTCCCACGAACTGTACATGTTTCGTCACTTTCTACGTATTTGTTAATATTTTCACGATAATCATTGATATCGCATTTTTTTTTAAATGAAAATTCTTCCGAAGACATCTAAGAATGTGTATGTATTTTTTATTTGCTAAAATTTTGTTAAAAAATGATGACATTTTTGTTGTAATTAATTACTGTACGAATACTTTTTACACTGGCTGTTTTGTAATTACTCGAAGCAAGAAAGTAAGAATTACGAAGACACCGTCATTAGTATTCCAAAAAAGGCAGTAACTAGTCTAATGAGTCGCCATTAAATTGATCACTATCATCATTAATCATACGCCGTTTCAAAATTACGGTACAGCCAGCGACTATGACTCTATCATAACACTATTAATACAACGTGCCGGATTTCTGCGATTCTTTCACATGGTGGGACGCGCAATTAATTCTTTTCCGTTACATACATAATTTACGACCCTCACGAGAGCCAGGGAATAAAGAAAGAAGATCCCCGATAAAGAATCATCCTGTCCCAAAACTGGTATTGCCTCTTCCTTTTTATTTATCGTTCGCGCGAATTCTTCACAGTGTACGAGTGCAACGCACTCCGTCTTATCGCTCTCGCAGGATCATTCGTTCGAAACACGCTCATTCCCTCGTGTAATAGTGACGAACGAGCTTCGAACGTTACGATAGAATTCATTTCAAGAGACAATGGCACGACTCCGCTATTATGCGGGAATTAATCGCCAGGTAGCATTACGCGAGCCCCTTGTTTGCTAAGTTAGTGGACCAGCTATCGCGGAAGAAATCGCTGGAAGCAGTGTGTCGACTGCGGAGAAACGTTTCAGCGGAAGTGCCACTTGTAAAGCGCGAACTCACGCGCAGCTATGTAAATTTCGATATGTTTGAAATTATCACAGTTAAAAATTTGACATTTTCAGTGCTTGGAAGCATTTTCTATCTTGAAAACTGGTATCTGTAACAGTCGACTGATTTAAATCTCATATAAATTTTCTGAACTTTTTTCGAAGAAAATTTGTGTTTCTTTATTTTACTCGACTTTAATATTGCACCATAAGAGACTTAACAATGCCAAATTTCCAACTGACGTATTACCAAAGATAGATCAAAGCAATCCCTTCCGGTATTAATTTGTTAGTAATGTTCCTGGCTTAGAAAACCAAAACGAGAATTAATCTTTTGTCTGCTATGCAGACTATTCTTCCAGCTCCCAAGAAAGAAATCACTGAAATTAGTATGTCGGCCGTAAAGGAACGTTTCAGCGGAAGTACCACCTGTGTAATTTGTACTTCAACTATGATTCTGTGCACGTTGGGTGAAATTACGCGATTTTCCAATGGAGCTTCGGGAAAAGAAATGATAAAAACGGGCTTGCCTACGATTCGCGATAAACACACGCTGGGTGAAAGTTATGTTGCTCTGAACGTGTCGAATTATTTAGAACAAAACGTGTGTTTACGCTCGTGAATACGATCTGAAGTTTCGGTGGATGAAAGTATACGTATAAGTATACGTAAGTTGATGCAATTTATTATAAAGCATTTATTTCGAGGCAAATGGAACTCGATATGAGATATAATTTATCATGTTCAGTATTGAATCCTTATCCTCTTAATGGCACACCTCATTGCCTTTTAACTTAATTCTACATATTACTTTTGATGAGATCGAAATAGACTAAGTGAAACGTCAGGAGGACACAGGTGTTAATAGCACCGTACACGATCCGTGCGCGCGTTGAAACGAAACGTCAATTAATTGGCGACAGTGCAACGCTTCGATGGAGATTTTCATTTATCACGGTTGCCTAGTTTCTCTCTTTGAATTTGAATGAGCGGTTGTATAACTTTCACGCTGATATGGGCACTCGTGACAAGGGTAACTTTCTAAAATATGAATTTCCGACAATACTGCCGCGGCCCGTTCCAGCAATTTTTTTTATTGCCACCTGACAATGAGTGAGAAATCAGAATTATATTATATGACGCTTGTAGTTTGTACAGCCAGTCCAATAACTACTCATACCCTCTACCTTTATTGAAGAAGTTAGTGTAAATTAAATGATAGGTTTAATATTTTTAAATAAATGCTTCATCATGCATACGTACACAAATAGACTTTACACATTTCTACACTCGCGATAAAAAGCTTGTTTGGAAAGATTAAACCGATCGTTTAATTTTGACAAATTTCTTTAATAGACCTAGATGTTACGACAATTTATAGGACTGACTGTATGTAGTTTAACCATGAAAGAATACGTCAAAATTAGCTTAGACAGAACTTCACAGACGTGTTACTACCTAGACCTAGACAAAGTAAAACGCCAGCAACACAAAGTATTGGGTTGTCCGGAAAGTTCATACCGATTTTTGGTAGATGGTACAGGTTTGAATATATCGAAGTGATTGAATACAAATACCGTTCATACCATCCCTTAAACGTTGGAAAGGTTGTGGAACAAAATGGCCCCTATGTAATTCAATAAATATATATTAAAATTCAAACGTGCTTTTGAATGTTTCTTAGAAATTGGCACGAACTTTCTGGACAACCTAATAAAATCAAGCCAGACTCGAAGGAACCAGATACAGCGTATCCCCATTAGGTTTATCTAAATTTGGCTAGATAGTATTTTCAATCAATTCAAGACACCTGGCTCAAGCATTGGCCAAGTTCGCTGTCCTGTCGAATTAGGACTATCAGGTTTAGGTTACTCCAACTTGATTGCATCCTACCTAACCCAAACGAGTCTAACGAACCCACAACAATCCTTCCGAGCTTACCCAAGGTCTGAGTCGCAAACACCTGGCAAGTCCTGCCGAGTCGAAGACTGGTTTTTGACAAATTCGTCTTGTCACGTTGGCTAAAATCGTATCTCTCCCAGGTGGTCTCGCGTACTCGAAGAAGCGCCCTAGGGCATCCTCTCCGGCAGATATCTGATATGAACTCTACTGCCGCTGGAGAAGTGGCTGGTAACGTTGATGTATCAACGTGGCATGGTTTTCACTAATGTTATCATTCGCATCGCCTCTTATCCTGAAGAATCGAATCGAGTCGAGTCATATCATTTGCTCTCACACAAAGTTTTGATTCGTTCCTCGCTCTGCAGCGCTCAGCGCTCTCCATTCTGATCTCGATGAACCTTTCCGCCAGACATGTATTATTTTTGGCGCGAGTCCAAACACGATGGAGAACCTAGGCGCGAGAACGAGGTGCTAACTGTCAGGAAGTGGGCAATGTAACGCGAAGGGGCATTATGCCACGCGAAATAACCGTAAAAGTGGAAATTCCAACATATCCTCTTTTGTTTGCAATCAACGCTGACCCAGTAACCATGATGCCTGCCAGAAGGAAGAGCTACGATCTCACTGAGTGATCCTTTTCTTTTGTATCGCGGCTCCTCATCAGTTCTTAGCTAATAGCGCACAATTTTCAGGATATTTTGTAACCAGCGCCTGCTGTTATGACTATTTATGTCAAACGGGTGTAACAGCTTCGTTTTTCTTGCTCGAGATGAACTGTTGACTTCCGTTTCATTCTCTTCAGACTTCTCATACAATTTCCACGAGTATTATCTTATTTCCAAATGATTTTAAATGTATGCATGTTTGCCAAACCTATGATAAATATTCAGCTATTTTTAAGTATAACGTTAGCTCGATGAATTCGTGAAATATTTATAAGTCAATGCGAAGAATTTAATTTAAGAGACATTAATCACGAATTTGCATTCTATTAATATAGAATTAAAAATGAACTTTGGAACGTCAAAACTACCGTTTCGCACGCACTTGGTACTGAATCGTGAATTTTGAAAGGAAAGTTTCATTCAGGACGGCGATAGAAAGCTTTCCAGCGTCCCACGGATCCCCCAGGCGCATTCACGAGATTTTCTTCGTGATCGGCACTTTTCTTATTGCGGCGACACGATTAACAGGGCGCTTAATTTTCTTCCAACTTTCATCATAAACTTTCGTCGATGTTAGATTATCATCGAAAACTTTCAACGGTGCTGATCGTGCTGCGGAGATAAATGATTGTCGCGCGGGATTTTCGACTGTGTCGGCGCGTCAAAGGAAACTGCCAGTGAAGCTGAAAATGAGGTTTTAATGAGGTTCTATTACGTTTCAAGTAATAATAGCACGTGGAAGTTTTCTGGAGGTAGCCTAACTGTCTCAAAATATTTTTAAGCCGATTTATAGCTGTCACTGTCTGTGATAATTATTTTTCTTGAATTATTTTTCTTGAATTACTGCTTGGTAATTTATTTTATTTGCTTCAGAAACTGTATATTAATTTTTCTAAATTGATCACTCACTTTAAAAATTATATTTGTAAGAATAGACTATTGTAAATCTCATTTAAATGTTTTTTTCGTACTTGACTTGATTCAATATTATTACATGGTCACATATTCTAGATCTCAAAAATTAACAGAAAGAAGACTTTAATATTATACTTGTAAGAATAGATTATTTCGAATCTCATTTCAAGAATCTATATATAAGAAATAAGTTTATTTTTAGAAATCAGAGAGTGGAATCGCCGAGAATTTTAATAGCAACGTTTTATTCGCGTTTTTATCAAATGTTTCATTTGCTGCACGACGGCGCAGTCGGAATTCTGCAGCGATTAAGAGGAAGCTATTTACTTTTCCTGGTTCCGACAGGTTACCGGATCAAGGCCACGCAAAGGTTGTTCCACTTTACCTCAGGAGAGGCAACAGATGTGGTCAGGTGAGCAGTCAGTCACCTTTTCACAACGAAAACACCGGAACGGTTCAAACATTCCTTCAACGAATCTCAGCTGGGCAATGTTTTCATTATAAGCCCGATTCGATTTTTTATTTTATGCGCAAACGTAAATGCCACGGTGATACTCGCGGCTGTCAAATAAATTTCGACGAACAGCAACTTCTGTGAAAAATATAGTTTACCACGGATCCCTGTCTCGGACGCTTTCAAAGAAAGTTTATATTGACCATTTTTGGACTGTAAGACACGTTCTAGAATTTGAGGCGGGATTCTGGTTTGATTGGATGATAGAATCGACAGTTTTATTAGTTGTTTATTCTCGAAAGTTAGGATCGTAGACGTTATTAAAATTGTGTGACGATGAGCGCAGATTTGAAAAGTTGTTTTTTTTTAAGAGAAGACAAGACATAAATATCAAATAAATCGTCATGTTAAATTTGAACCTGACATGACATTCTGTTTCCAAGACACATACTTCTAAAGATGACTCTTTAAATCACCCAGCAAAGCAGAATTCTGTCATAAAGGATCGCAATTTGTGTTTAATCGATCGATTTTGGTAATGCCTGTAATCAAATCGCAAGTAGTTTATGAGCGATCATCGTTCAGGTCATATTCATGAAAGTGACTTGTAATTATTGATGACGTTTCGTCCAATTCTGCGAAAAATCGGTGAAAGTCGATTCGATACGATTTATTGTTGATTTTCCAGAATCGTAGACATTTTAAGAGTGAGTCATCTTTGACTACTTAAGTGTATACATTTTACTTTACTTTCCCTATTATTAGATACAGGATATTAGACTAGGAAGAGATTCTTCAAAACTATTTACAGAGACTAATTTCATTGTGCTTTCAATTGCAGAGCGTAATTATGCAAGGGTTAATCTACATCCTCAGAGCACGATTATTTATTCTTAACACATTCGCGACAGGCAGATATTTTATGTTTCTAGTACCGAGTAATAACGAAAATAATAAAAAATTCTGAACCTGGGAATCGCAAATTTACATCGCTAGGGGGGAAGATAAGAATACAAAATATGTTTTGGAATATCAATATTGTAAATATGTAATGTATAAAAGCAATATGATTTTCATAATTTTTTCATAACGAAGAATAGCATTTGAGGTGACATGAATTCACATCAGCGGATGTGAATGTGTTAATATTAATAAATCAAAGATTAAACACAGGTAAATTCTCACCACAGAAATCAGAAGTAATCCTCGCGCCATAATTGCTCCTCCGTATGATCTATCATCAACCTCTTCTCACTTCTTCCCAATGCACTGAACACTCACTGTCACCATCAACCTCCTCAACCCTTCTCCCTTTCTCAATCAGCCTCCCAAAGAAGTTCTCAGTCCCTTCCTCAAACAGTTCCAAACCGACCAACCAAATCACGAGCCACTAATCATCGATGCTTAAAGACGCCTCAACTCCTCCAAAAGGAGAACTTCTCGATTTATTACATATATTTCAGTCCGTTCTTGCAAATACAACCTCCGATTATGCTCAATGGATGAAGTGGTACCTCTCGGTAAATGTCTCGAGTTGAATTTTTGACGAGATGTTCCCGCGCGAAGTCAGTGGACAGGGCCACGAGGAGCGAGGATGAAAAATTCAGCGATCGCGGAGGCGCACCGAGTTGTTCTTTGAGCCGCCGCTGAGTGCGTATGGTCCTCGTCTTCATCAGGTGGAAGGAGACGCCGAAGAAGAAGAAGAATCGACCCGATGCCTGGCGGCTCTCACGTGGGGATAATGTAGGAACGAGCGTGGTTCGTCCTGCGTGTTCCCCCTTCGCACAGCCGTGACCGAGAAAACCGGATGGCGGATAAGCGTGTCGTATTCGAGAGGAGGAAGAAGTCGGCCACTCGACCTCTCCTTCCTCCTCGAAGAGTACAGCTTTACTATCGAGGAACAGCTGCTGCCGAGAGGTGGTCGCTCGCATCACCCTCCATGTGACAGCACGTCACGTTTTCCTCGCGATAGCCCTTTGATTGACTCATCTTCGGTGATCTTTGCTCTTTTCTTCTCCTGAAACGTCATTTTGCTTTGTTCTCGTGGTTGGTTTTAGAGTAATTGTCTTTGTCTTCATCCTGAATGATTAAAGAGTGATTAAAGACACGAGGATTCTGAGGTACATAAATAAATCATACTTAACAACATGCGAAGGGTTTGATTTATTATTTGGTTAATCACTCATTCTCAGTGATTTGTGATTGATCTATTTGAATTTTTTTGTGGACTTTTTGTGCTAATATGAGGTGCCTGACGTACATAAACAATGTCTAATTACATGATCTTAAATTCTTTCTTCGGAAGAAAAAAGTTGCATCATTCCAGAGAACATGTATTTGTTTGAGATAGTTTGACAGCCATGCTGACCATTACTTCGTGATTGCTTGGGTATAATTCTGAGTAGATTGTTGATTATTATTTAAGAGTCTGAGTGAGAGTTGTTCGCACCGCCCAGCTACGTGATACTTTCTCTATGATAGTTGCTTCTGATTGAGCCTTCCTCCTTCTTTTCTTCCTTGTGTCACAGATTTGTTTTGGCTGTCATGACAAGCCTCGAGAAACATTTCCTTTTCTGTCAACAGGAAGTAATAAGAACAACTGTAATTGATGAAAGTGAAAATGAACATTTAAACAAGTGATTTATCAAAAAGAAATATGTTCCTTTGAAGACTTGAGTGAAATGAATACTCCTCTAAACAAAACAGATTAAAATAATGCACCGTATAATAAATCATTCCTTTACCAAACGAACACGCCTACTTAAATTCCATAATGTATTCACGGTACATATTTCTATAATTACTCACAGAAGATTGAAACTGCTGTTGATACTCTCTATACTCCGTGACTTTATGGTTTCTTTCGCCTGCAGAACATTCTTGGATTGTTGTAAATTGATCATTGGTATTTAGAACATGCTTTAATTAATGCCTTTCACGATTACATTCCCATCTCTGTGAAATTAAATTCTCGAACAGTCTTCACGTGTTACTTCTGGTGATTTCTCCACGAATTACTACTCTCCCCGCGTGTTCTCTATGAAAACGTAAATAACTTGAATTTTCCTTTTCCAGAATAATAATGCAACGACGTTAGACATTGTACGACGTATAGATAAATCTTCCCTTCCACCTCGTCTGAACTTCCCTTTAACTCGGTTACAATAAACGCCGCGTAACGCCGAGAGTGCAGTTGCTGCTTTCGTCGCGAAATAAAGCAAAAGAAGAGAAGAAGAAAACTTCGATAAAGTGACCGCGTCATCGTCAAAGATTGTAATCCGAGCGACAGATGGTCGATTGTGTTCTCGCTCCAATTTCTTGTACAAACGAACAAAAGAATTCGAGATAATACCCGTCTTTCTAGACATTAATCAAACGTTAATTTCGGGTGTGAATCACAGCGTTTGACGTCACGGTGGGAAAGCCATTACGAAAGTGTGGCAATGTAACAAGTAATATAACTCTAGAAAGTAGATTGCCGTGCTTTAATTAACGCCTTTGTATTGGTGCCACTGGCAGAAGGGTAAATTGCTATTTTTGTAAAAATAGCAGCTTAACGAGGAAACGACGATGTTAATTGAATTCCACAATAACAGTGCCAGGATCGAGATAGACACGTCAGAATTAGACTTTTGTAAAGAGTGTAATATGTTTACAAATTAAAGATTCGTAGTAAGAGATCGTGTTACCTCGGGAAAAATGCTCCATCATAAATATGACGCGATTAAAAACTTTTCAAATGAAAGAAACGCACAATTCTTTTTTCATTAGAGTACTTTCTCTGTTCGCAGAAAAGTAAAACTTGAACGCAAATTCCTCTGCGTTTAGCGAACGATCCCGTTAGCCTACGGCGTAGGCCCTACGCAGATACCATCGTCTGGAAGTCGTTCCGTTCCAAAATCGCCGCGAAACTTTGCTGGCGAGCAATATCGTAAACCGCAGCAATTAAAAGCAACATTACCGTCGTTCTCGCGTCGATAAACTTTCCTCGGCGTCCTGCATCCATTCGAAATCCGTTTTGCTCGCGAGTCGGCCACGTTTCTAATGGCAGCCTCCCGACGAACCCGGAGGGTGAAAGCAGCGAAGCGTTTCTGGATTAGATAGCACGCGGTTTCGGTTAAAAATACGCTCGTCGGTTAAACCAGCAATCAGCGTTCGTCACTCTCCCATGCGACTTCCAGGGGAGTTTCTACGAGGCTGGCTCGACTATCGTGACAGTCTCTAATTGGCGACGTTTCGTACGGAAACGTCAGGTGCAAGAGGTCGTTAAGGTGTTTAACGTAACGTTTAACGCAGCAGAATAGCCGATAGTATCCGAGGAACGTGCAACGGGGCAATTGACATGCGATATCCTTACCGAGGCGTCGCTAGCATCGGAGGATTACCTTCCACCTGTTATTCGAGTACCTTCTCGGTCAGAAACGCTCCCTCTGCGTGTAATTGAAGGTGAGTAAAGGAGAGCTACTCGGTTCTCTTAGGTAACAGATTTAGAGTAACTTGAGTTTCTTAAGTGGACAATAATTGACCCGGGAATTTTTGTAGTTTTATATGTAAAGTTGTAGGCTCTTTGTGCAGAAAGTGGAGGAAGGATAAGGCTCTCGAGGGTGAAATTGATCGTAGGACATTTTTTTGATGTAGTTAGTCTCGCATATTAAAGTGGCGATCAAATAACCCTTAATGGTAAAATAATTTTAAAAAGAAGCTTCAAACATACAAACTCCAAATATCCATTGTAATATTTCCATTCTTAAGCG
Source organism: Hylaeus volcanicus (assembly GCF_026283585.1). NCBI lineage: Eukaryota > Metazoa > Arthropoda > Insecta > Hymenoptera > Colletidae > Hylaeus > Hylaeus volcanicus. The sequence goes on from NC_071977.1 coordinate 10,783,022, forward strand.
AACCACCCTTATCGCCCCCCCAAACGGCCTGAAAACGTACTCACCCCATGATACACTGTGTAAATCTCGGGTACAAGCCTCGAAACGTTTACGATCCCCCTAATTTTACTCTATAAATTTGTAAACGCGTAGGCACCGCGGGCACGCGTAAAGTGTCACGGGATACGAGCCCGCGGGCAGGGTTTCCATTGTCCAGCAGCCTCCGAGCGCTGGGAATCTGCATTCCAAAACAGCGCATTGGCAAACCGATAGCTGGCTGCATAAAGATCGCCGCGAACGCGGCCGTAAGGTGTTCCCTGGAATGGTTTAACGATAGCGCTCTCGCAGCGTTGGATATTTAAGGGAGTCGTGGAAATAGAAATAAACGGGGAACGAATCGATCGCTGGACCATCGGCGGGTCGGTTAAAGCGATAAAGAAAACGGTTATGGCTTCGGCATGGACAGTTTATACGACATTAGGCGTCCAACGACAGCGTCCCGCAGCCTCGCCAACCTGTTACCTAGACAAGTACGGCGCGTCTCGCACGCAACCAGGCCAGAAAAAGACCACCATAACCGTCGTACTTGATTTACGCATTCGCGTGTTTTAGGACTAAGGCTGATGGTAACGAGCCGTTTCTGTTGATCGCCACGCTTCCAGCGAGATTGGATGATAGATTTAAGAGGCTTCTTGTCGCGCGGACTTCGACGAGGAATTAATTAGTTCCATCGTCTTGCTATTTGGCATGTTAGTCGACAGTTTTCCATGCGTGATGTGATCTGGTCGAAGATCTGGTTTCTGTTACGACTGCGCAACTATGCAAGTACAATTCGATTGACGAAGTTTCATATTCAAATCTCTTCTATCTTTATCATTCAGTCGAGATTTCTAATCACTTCGAGCCATTGCAGATTTTTAAGGTTCACGAGTGCTTGGTAAAAGATCACAGCAATTATCTAAACCCATTTGTGGGATACCATCGATATTTCTCCATGATTGAAAATGTCTAGCAGATATTTTGTTTCCGATACCGAATTCTGACGAAAATAATAAAATTCTGATGTTGGACATCGCAAATTTACATCTTTAGGGCGAAGATAAAAATTACAAAATATGTTTTGGAAAATCAATGTTGTAAATATGTAGTGTATAAAATAAAAAGATTTTCATAATTTGAAATTTGAATATTTAAGAACAAATATGTCTTCCAAACGATATCGATTCTAGAATAATGAAGAAATGTTAGTCTTCTTTAGGAATACGTGGATCGTTCACAATTAGCAAGGTGATCGTTCAACGTTGGCAAACTACACGCAAGTATGCTAACGACGGAAACAGGAATGCTGAAAGTGCGTTACAATTTTACGACACTCGTCCGGACTATCCACGTCCGCAATTAAATGGTACTCGTGCATTTTTCCGTTTAACCCCGTTTATTTCGTTGTTTCAGGTTAGTGGAAGTCACTTTCTCTCGTGGCTCTTTTCGGAATCTAACAAGCTCTACGGCAATACAATTTACACGTCACAAATTGTTTGTTTCCTTCATTAACTTGCTTCGTGGAAATTAATTACATATCTGTCCTTTTTTTTCGAAGCCTCAACGATACAAAAATTCACCGATCACATAGAAACCATTGTAACTTTCATATCGCAGCTGTGTTTAGATAGCCTTTACTTACAATTTGTTTTAAATATAAAATAAAATCCAATGTAGAACACTCATTTAAATCGATATTATTTTAACTTACATTTGACTCTCTCTGATTAATATTCCTTCGACCTAACATCTCATCTCTCAAAGTAATTACTGAAATGTTACTCTGCCTTTTTGACATGCCACGATTACATGGATATACACCCTGCAAAAGGTACAATAATGCACTACGTTCTGCTTGCAAAATTGGAAGACGCAACTCTTTCAACGGCCTTAGCGAGTCTTTGGCGTTTGAAAATGGCCGGGACAGCCTGCGGCGGTGTCTTTTATCCCTTTAAAAGTCGTTTCATCAACGATTCGTCTTACCAGGCTTCTTTCCCTCGAGAAGAACGAACCAGGGATTGCGAACCGCTAAATAGCATTAAATTAAAGCTATTTAACGACGGCGTAGCCATTCCATATTATCGGACGAGGTGTTCTCGCGTTCTGCATTATTTCGGCAAGTGTGACGAAGTGAAACGCGCCCGATTCGTGAAATATTTGGGTCACGAGCTCGTTAACTTTACTATAAAAGAAATGGTTTTGATCAGCGGTGGAGTTTTCAGCTGGTAACGAACGAAAGTGGAACGTGGCGATGAGATCTTACTTTTGATTGCGTATTGCTTCTTCGAAATGGAAATTTATGTTCACACCATCGATGCTGCGTACACTGTGGAGATTTTCTTTTTATCTTTGTATCCGTTTTTTTTCTTTGCTCATGATTAATGGGGTGTCCACTGCTCTAATGTGTCTAATATATTACTTTAATTGGATGTTTGGTAGATACCGTTCTTGAGATACAGCATTTTCTTTTTATTCTGACATTAGTGTAATTTTTCTGAAATGTTTAGAATTATCTTCATCTAATTAAAGTGTGTATTAAATAACATCGTGTGCTCATTGTTCATATTAAGAGTGACGTGATATCGTCAAAGATATCGACAAATGAGAAGATTTCAAACCTGAGATCTAATATTATTAATCCTAGCATATAGTATTTATTGTTACCCTGATTTCTAATATCAGTAACGTCATTTAAAAAGTATTGAAGTTAATTAATTCTAACCCCGTTTAAAAAAGAATTATAACATTACCTCAGCAGTTGACGTGAATTTAAACATCACCAAAAAAAGCGATTGTTCCTCAAATTAAACAGGTGAAAGTCAGGAAGTCCCAGGTGATCACCAACTTTTTACACTTTATCACTGACACCATAAAGGAATTCCAGAAGACGCTGAGATTTTCAGTGGCTCACTTTCGATGCACTACTTCACAATAACCTTTCAATTCCATAAGAATTAATCCATTCATTGCCAACTTCGAGATGTCATGTAGTTCAAATTTAATGCAATTACTCAAGGGGTAAGTTTATAGCCTTTTCAGTCACGAATTATTGCAAAAGGAGATCGTAAATTTTCTTTTTAAAACAACAAATTTAATATCTCTTTTTATTGTCAAAATAATAACCTAGATTACACATCTATATTAAATCTTGGCACCCAAAGCAAAACACTTTTGTCTGGCAGTGAATGGGTTAATAGAAGATGTTTGCAAAGCCAATTCAGACGTTTTCGATTTTCATTTTGCTCTCACGAATGTTACCTCGACACCGTTACTTGTACGTCTAGGCGAAAGTCTTTCTATAGATAGTAACCGCGACCTAGACACGCGTTTCCACGAGAATCTTGCTGCACGTGAGCCTTACCCCAGTGACCTTCGTGAAATTGCTAGTCATCGTGGTTGGCTCGTTAAAGTCATCGGCGTCTTTTCATCTGTTCCTAACATGAGCAGAAATTACTACCTCCTCAACGACTACCATCCGAAGATTACGGTCGTTATTGAACCTATCGTCGATAAAAGTATGTTTGCAATTGACTTCTGGCCTCTGGAATTTTTCGCGTTTTTTCCCGTTGTTAAAAGGGTACCATTCCCCCTCAAAAAGAGCAATCCGTCAATCTCCGTGCCATAATACCTCGAGATTTCATATTGAATGGAGCAAGGCGCAGATTCGAGTAGAATCATCTCGTTCGTCACTGTCTCACGGAAATAAGTCTTCGGCGCGCTGTAATTCGAACCGTTTATCAAGTTAGCTTCGAATTGTGTTAGGGAACCTAACGTTTAATCGTATGGGAGCATGAATATATTCCTACGAGAGATCGCCGCGGAGAGAAAGGACTGTTGAGAGCGAACTGTGAGAGAGAAAACTTGAGGTGATCCGCGGGATGCGGCTGTGAGACTCGTGAAACTTTGTAATTTACAATGTGTGGCAATCGTGCTTTGCCCGCGGTTAGAAATTTTGCAAAAGTTACTTAAATCGAGCACGCTCATTCCCATAAAATGTTCACTGTAACAGAAATTCATTTCCTTGGGAAAATGTATCGCTAAATGAAAATGTTTATAAATAAAATTCACGAGGGTATTAAAATTAAGATCGGTATTCGGTTAGAGGTTCGAGGATCGTTTATGCGATTTTTCTCGTGACGTTAGGTCTCTTTCTCGTCCAGGCATCGGACCCCCCCGTGAATATAAACGAGCCTGGATGTTTTACGGCTGTTTCAAGATTTCCGGAATGCGATCCAATTTACGATAACGATCCTTGCTTCGGTACATGTCGAGGGCTCAGGACGGCCAGGAATATTGCATCCACGCAATTGCTACCGACAGACTTCACCGACCATTGAGAATGTCGGATGACTATGCTCCTCTCGTGCTTACTTTTGTCTGAGAAGATCGGCCAATTTCTACCATGACTTTCCGTCCTCTCCCATTGTACCTTTCAGCTTCGTTTGTGCCAAAGTGAGGGTAAATTAATGGAATACTGATGGACATTTCGAAAAATAAACAATGAATTTCGTTGTTGGTTGGCAGGGAATTTATTCTCTGAAGAATATTTTAACCAATCAAATGCATTAGCTACTAATGGAATTAAATTTAACTCTTTACACTCCGAATTTTCTGATTTCAGTAAATGTTTTTCGAGCTTTACTCGACATAGGATCGTCAAAGGTTTGAAGCCTCTCTAGGAAAATATCTCAACCAATGAACGGTATTACAAAAACATTTTACACACAATTTAGAAACAGAGTAGGAACCACGTCCCTATTTATCACAGACGTTTCGTTCGCAATAATTAACAGCGTTAATGTTCCAACCGAACAAAAGTCAGATACTGCTGAGAGGGCTACGCCTCTAATATAGCTAGACCGTGAGAGATAAAGCCCGGAGAATCCCTCCGTCATAAATTACCGCGGTAGTTTAATTATTCCATCGAGACTCGCGTAATTCACTCGGCCGTAAAGCAGCGCGCTGGTACGAGGATTCAATTAATACCAAAACGCCTCAGGACCTCACGAGTGTTTGGATGCGAAAGGATAATACCGTTACCAGGATCACGCGATAATTCCGAAAATTATGCAAACGACCAGAGCCGCGCACCGTAGTACCCTTTTACGACTCGACGACGTAACGGAACCGAATTTTACCGGCACGGAGAACAGTTTCCTGCTTCGATCGGCGATCATGCCGCGGACGGAAGCCACGCTTAATTGCTAACTCCCGGCTGGACTTGCAATCGATAACCAACCTTGACCATTAACTTTCTCAGTCCCACTTTTTTTTTCCTTCGGTTAAGAAAATGTTCGCCTTCACCATCGACTATTTGTGGTTTGAGAAATTTAATATCCCCGTGGTATTTAATAATCAAATCATTTTATAATGCCTTGGTATATGTTGATGGCTATATTATTGTTCGTTTGGCGAATTGACGTTTATAGTTGGCTAATTGAGTCTTTAAACGGACAGTAATATCCTGTTTCTGCTCGAAATGTATTTTTACTTTCACGTCATCGTTAAAAGTAAGAAAAACATACAGTGAAACGGTGAATATCCAACCTAATTTTCGAATAATAGAACACTTATTTTCTTAACATTAACGATATGAAAAATAACAATAAAACGTATAATAGATTCGTGAAAGATTCTATTCCAAGTGCCCTCTCAATTTCTTCCTTCTTCTCATTCGAAATAATACCATTTAAAAAATAACCGTATTAATTTGATAACCCACTGGTATCAACTGGTATCCGTGCGTTATCAAGAAACTGGATAATACCAAGAACTTATCAGTCTATTATCGATTCCTGGAATACATACCCCGCTGTTTGCAACGAATCGACCTTCATTTCTCCTTGTTTAACACGAAGCCGACTTCGCTACTTTGGATCCCGTTTCCAACAGCGTTGGTTCGCGCTCGCGGTTAAGTGGCGACGATAAGACTCGATAAGACTCTGTGTATCGATTCGCCGTTTCGCGTGTTAATTAACGTCCAAAGAGCGCAATGGCCGAGGTGTCGTGATGGTAATAATTAAGAAGCGAGAGAGCACGCAGATGGCATCGTTACACGCCCACGTGTACCGTAGCGACAATTGGTTCGTACATTTTCGCAATTAAATCGATGCACGACTGTGTGCGTCGCTTCAATTAGTTCAATTAAGACGTATCCACTAATGTTCCACGACAATTATTCGCGCATTTGTCGCGCGAAAAATTCGAAATGTCCATTAAGATACTTTCCTCTCTCGATCTGCATGATAAACAGGGTGGGATATTTATTTGGGTAATACATTTATTTATTATACATTTATTATCAATTTAAAAAAAGAAAAGTGGTGCTAATTTTTATGAAGGTAACAGTGTTCATTTGGTTCCAGAAAATAGAGGCATGGGTATTTCCAAGTTATTAATTTAAAGAAAAAATTGAACTATGTGTTTTTATTGAATAAAGTGGAACTTGGAGTGTAAAAATGCAAGTTTTTGAACTGGCAAATATAAAATTGTGCTCCCTTGGAATATTCTATACCCTTTTACATAGCTTTCTTCCACCTTGTAGTCTCCTCTCTCTTTTTCGACTCTTTGTCCCCGAGACTTTGATGGAACGAACCCAACTCACCACCGCCATAGGGTTTTCGTCCTTATCTCGTCCGCGCGTTCGCGAATAAATCTGCGTGTCCGTTGCAAACGCGACTCGATTAATCAGGAACTGAAGGCACCCTTGTGGCCGCATCCCTAATTTGAAACACAGTGTCTCTTCGTTCGCTCAAGATTGCAAAGTCCTGTCCCAAGCATTCTTCCAGGCAACTTTAAATGCCGCAATAAAATTACTCAAACGAGTACCTTGGACATAGTCAAATGCACCACGATAATTTCACATAGCGAAAGCTGTTTCCAACCAAACGCGATACAAGGGTGAAATAAAAGTTTCCACGAAACAAACGATGAGACGACTGGAAAAGAATTGCGTGAGATTTACGACAACGTTTACTGACATAAAGAAAACCTCTTACAGTAGTTGAGTTTACATACAATAATTCTTGTATTTTTTTGTGTGGAAATGGTGGCGAGGGGGGAAGTGTATATGTATGCACGCACGAATCGCAAAGTACGCAGAGTAACATCGAAATAACACGGGATAAACGACGTCGTCGCTTCTCTTCGATAATGCTGAAGCGAGGGGAAATGTCACGAAGAGAAATCGACTTTGCAAAGTTACAAACTTAATACGATAAACAATGGTGGGGGCTTGAATCGGCTCTGGGGAGCTTTCACAATGTAAAAATACGATATCACAATCCAGAATAAATTTACACGCGGATTTCGCGGTGATGTGTAATAAAATAAAGACCAATCGACACCCCGTACACATCGAGAGAGACTAGAATGATTAAGAATAAATCGACGATTGAAAAATCTTACAAACTTATGTGCTTAATAACGATTAATCAGTGATAATACAAGTATTAATCATATAATAATATTATAATAATTATTATTTTCGATATAATTACGATGATAGGGCGATGATGGAGAAGGGGGGGGGTCTTTCTTTTTTTGTCGTTTTTATTGAAACGACGCGTTTTGAAAATGCGATTTTATGTACAACACTCCGAAACGAGGATTCGTCGCTGTCGAACGTGATGATTTTCGTGAGTTCCGTGATCGATCGTTCGCGCGTCGGAGTTTCTTCTTGTGAGCACGGAATTTCCATCGAAACGCAGACTCCTGTTCAGAGATAATTTAAAAGATAATAATATTGTTAAATAAATGAATGATCTTTTTTCTTATATTTAATTTTATGAATTCGTTCAATGCAAAAGTTATCACAATTTTTTTACTCAATCTATACGAACATTATATTCTTTTTAATTATTTTTATCTTTATCGATAGTAAATATTATTAAAAATAACGTTTTTAATAGGTACCGTTCAAAAATTCGTCGTATCAATGTAACAAACGTCTGCGTCGAGTAAAAAAACACCGACGCGAACAAACGTTTGATGACTGGCGCTTTAATTGGGAACGCTAGGTACTTAATAATACTAAACAAAATACTTAAACATTTTGACATTTTTTTTCTTTCAATGAAGACAGTGAAAAATGCTTGTCGTCCTTAACTATAGACTGCAGATATCCCCTTGTTTGCATTGCTGACGTTCTTTTCTCGTTTCACAAAAGACAATGTCACTTAATGAAAAACTCGCACACTCGATAACTCCGAGCCACACACAACGTTAAATATTAGCACTTTTGTGAATCCTGTTAAGCACCTGCTCGAAGAGATTGGTTTGCAAAAATATTTTCAAGAGGATCCAAACAGAGAGTGCTATGTTATTGTCAAAGTTGCTCAGAAATCTCTGCGAAATGAGTCAACAGCTTGTATGTATTGTAGCAATGATTATTATTTTTTTTTTTTTTATTGATTTTCGTTCGCCATAATGGCGTGCAACTAGCACAAAACTTTGCAATAGCATTGTGCTTTTGACGAATGAAAGATTATGGACGGATTCAGATTTAATTCTCACTTTCCATGGAGGAAATGTATAGTCTCCATGCATATTCAACATTTATACAAAATAAATTTTGTTAGCTTCAAAGCTCATCTTCATAGAGTGCAAAATGACAATTCATGGACACAACGAAGATTCTTCTTCACATTCTTCTCAATGCTCACTAAAGATTTCAAACAGTTTATTTCCTTAAAAAAATAAACATATTACAGTCATTGAAAATATTCTTTCGCTTTCCCTCACATAGATTTTCCCAAATGGACCAAAAATCCATAATTGTCACGTTCCAGTCATTAGAAGCTCCGAAAAGTATTACAGGAAGTTTTACATTTTCTTGGATTAATCGTTCCTCATTCTTCCATTTCATCCATTCATCATCATTCACCCCTCCATAAAAATAAAAACACCGTCGCATACAGACCATGACATCCACATACACTAGTCTTTAGCTCCAGGAATATTCACTTCCCAGTTTGCGGAGAGTCGACTGAAATCGAAAAGGTAACCCATTCTTGAAGAGCAACCTCTATCCTCAGCACTAACTTTATTCCAGGCGCTTGAGCTCTGAAAAAATAGTTTCATCCCCTGTCCAACGATTGCTGATCGATGGCTCGAGGACCTCTGTCTTCCTGGTGCAAGGGTCGACGAGACGATTACAGATGGATCTCTGATCGAAATTCTCAGTCGGTGCACTCCGAGGCGAAGCTCTCTAGATCGACGTAATGTCCGTTCATGTTGTCCTCGAGCAACTGGGCCAGATCCCTCCTGAGCGTCTGGAATTCTGGTCTGCGGTCTGGATCAGCCTGCCAGCATCGTGATATCACCCTGAAGAGCTCGCTTCGACAATGCGAAGGCCTCTCCAGCCGATAACCGTTCTGCACGTTTCGCATCACTTCCCGCGCCGTCATGTCCGGGTACGGTGTCGAACCTGAGGACATAGCATTTTTATCCATCATCGATCGAGTAAAGGCAATTGGAAAAATCGACTGAACATGCTAGTTTAGTTTCTGTCGTGTTCGTAATGCAAGACAAATTTCCCATTATAGGAGTCTCTACGAAAAAAATTATTCTTGGGTATGGAAGGAACGACACTACACTATGGTACTCATAAAAGAAAAAATGCATTCATAAAATATACCGATTTGCATTTATGAAAATGGCTCGAATTATGCTGTATTGATAAGTTTACTTTGGAAAATAATGGGCACCGATCGCCATGCCAAGAGCAGTTGGGCTGGGAACATAGTACCCACTAGCAATTTCGTAGGAGGTTAATAGTATATTTATGAGAGCTATGAATAACAAATTTAAATGAGCGATGAAATTGTATTAGTCTGCGGTTCAGCAGGTTCCACGTATGCGATTATCGCGAAGAGAGTGTCCACGTTCCACGCTTCCATAGCCTTTGGTTTTATAAGGGCAATTAACGGTGAACCGCACCCTTTCACCATTGTCTAAATTGCTTTTCTGCGGATGTTATTACTGTAGAATTAGCACCATTCTGTCCATGAAGTAATGAAGTCGATATTATTAGGATGGAAGACTTTGAGAACTATTGCAGTAAATTTTTCAGGCGAAAATAGTTTAGGGCTACATATTCTATAATAAAGAACAACGATGTGACTCAATCTTTTTCACCGCAAGTTTTGTATTTATAGCATGATTTGTGTTTGACTATCATAGATTAAAAAATGACGTGGTAATCGAAAGGAAGATTGTCTTTTTTCTAACAGACTGTAATTGCCCTCTGAAAGTCCATGCCTACATTTGCAAAAAACGATTGGGGTCAAGCAAAGATCAGTGCTGTCAGTTGATCAGACCTTCTACTGTGCCATTTCACCCTGCCTTCAATCGAGCTGAAGACACATGTAGGTACACTACTGCTCAAAAGTATACGATCACTCCTTGTGTGTAAGTCTCACAAAAAAGAAAAAATTGAATCACTATTTTTAGACAAATACAAAGATGAATATTTAATACAGTGTGTACACTTATAAACACCCCAAACTACTTGCCCCAAGAACATATGAATTCGAAGCCAGGAATTGAAGGAGCAATACTTCTGGTACTTACTGTACAACTCCACCCTTTCCAAATAAATAAACCTAAATTCCCAGCGCGAAGAACTCGCGACGAGATACTTTTGAGAGTCAGTGTATTCGTTGGCGTCGAAACGCTTGACTCGCGTGGCACGATAAAAAGAAAAAGAACGTACCCAGGGTGACGATCTCCCACATCAAGATCCCGAAGCTCCATACGTCGGTCTTGGTGGTGAAGAGCGAGTAAATTAAGGACTCCGGTGCCATCCACCTGATGGGCAGGGCGTTCCTCCCGTGTCTGGTCTCGATCACCTCGCCGTCCTCGTTGGCGAATCTCGACATGCCGAAGTCCGCGATCTTGCACAGCTTGTTGTGGTCCACCAACACGTTCCTCGCGGCGAGATCACGGTGGATGATCTGCGAAACCGAGGAGCACAGGTTGATCCCATAGTTTTCTTTTTTATTCCCCTTTGATTCGCGACCGCAGGTGGACGTCCTGTTACGCAACCGCATCACACAGTGTCGCGTGACAGGACGCGCGAAATTGTATCCTCGGACTCCTTGAGAGAACACGAAGAAGAAACACGACCTTCGTACCTACTCGACGATCGTCTTCTCTAGCGACGAGAGCAAGCATAGAAATTAATTAGGGTAGTCTTTAGGGACGATTTAATTGTGAACTGTCAAGTGTAAATTTAGATAGAGGAGACACTGAAACATCTAATTATTTCAATTGTTAACCACTTCTTTTATTTGGTCGATAGATTCAAGTATCGAGGAGAGAAATCCTTTAAACTGTGGCCTCTTGTATCGTACAAGAAACAAAGTAAGAGAGATGTTATACTATCTATTTGTAAACTTGTAGTAAGGTCTTTATCCATAATTTTTGAAATTTTGAAAAATCCTTTGAGATACGTATCATCTAACATCTCTAGCAAATGAACCCATTGAATCTTAGATTCGAATTGGATTTGCGAGTACACGTAAAACTGGATCCCATCGCTAGTTTACTCCAAGCGATATTTACGAGTCAAATTTTTATGGCGGAATGCGCGCTTGCCCGCTTCGTAACACGGCGGCAGTGCGGCATTATTGCGTGTTATTATTTATTACGTGCGTGATTTATCGCGTGTTCGTCGTCGCGTACTGTTGCCCACCGCGGAAGCCGGACTTGATTTAGTTTACGCGCGCTATGGCCGAGGGACGTAAACGAAATTGATACGACGTGCCTCCGAACGTACACGGGAAATTTAATCGTTGAAATTTATAGCATTTTCATTTTATTTCCTCAACGATGCGCGATGGAATAAACAGAAACATATTGTTGTCTCGTTGGCCGTAAAGCAACATGTGTAAAGTATACTCAGTTTTGTATTCAAACCTCCGCGTACTTAAATGCAATGATTATTTATTATGGGATTTATTGTTGTAGGTTGTAACCTGACAATTCTGTAACAATAAATGCACAACACTAATGTACTTGTAAAAAAAAAAAAAAAATCCTCGCTGTTACATAATCGATATTTTTACGATTTATAACGTGTTACGAGGTTCTGTCCACATCCTGAAATTATCACTTTAAATATTACTTCTGCAGGAGACTGAGTTCGCCGTTTCCGTGGATTCACTGATAATTAGATATTTTCGTACACGTGACGACAATACGTAATCACTGTATGTACTGAGTATAGCTAAAGGCAAATGATCTAAGGATATATATGATGTATCAGTGAAGAACTTCCCTCGAGCCATTTGGTTGCGAAAAGAATTGTTTATGAGTACCGGAACAACTGTAAGAGTCAGTCAATAAGTTGAAGAAAGATCTAAAAATAGAAACTTGTAGGCATATAAGCAAAGTAAAGGAGAATAAATTTGCAGTTTTAATATTTATTTACGTTTCAACTCCTTTTTTAGTAATATTTTGTTATGTCTTTGATTGAATAAATCAAGGAGCAGGTTCTATCAATTCTATTAAATATCTAAATTTCTATTAATAATTACAAATCACCTCATACGAAGAAAATTCATAACGAACCTAGTTATTTATTGAAATTTACTACTTCAACGGCAATGTTTTCAATTTCGACTGCCAATCACAAAATGAATATATTGTTGCTCCTTATCAAGTCCTCGATAGTGTGTCGCAGATTCTTTTAAACGACTAATGGAACCCACTGTACCGATCTTTCACATCGCTGATTTCATCTCGCACGTGTATCATCCGTGGCTTCCATTTTCAATTAACCGTACAATGTGTATCGGCCTCGAGAGGTATTTCTACGAAGTCGTATATAATCTTTGATTGAAATCGACATCCTGACTCGGTTGCTCTCGAGTCGTCCTTCCAACGTAGAGCGCAGGATACTGATTCCAATCGTGACTTCGTTCCTGCTGCTTGACGCCTCCAGCCCCTCTGGCGTATAATACCTCTTCGCGAATCATAACCGGTCGACGATCATGCTTAACCATTTTCCATTCTTAATTTCGTAATCGGTCACAGCCTGCTACCGATCGCCCGCGATCATTGAAATTTAATACGAAAACCGCAGCATCCTATACAAGGTGTGCTCGAAGTACACCCTTCGTTGGTAATTAAAATTTTCATCTGCAGCAACGTTTGCAATAATTTTCTCTCTTTTCGGATCACGAGTTAAATGCTACAGTTCAATGCTAGAATTTTTACTAGATTTGATTTTGTTTAATATATGTGAAATATTTATTCAAAATTGTAGCTCAAGAAAAATCTGTCTGTATTGATGCTTCGGAAAGTCCAACAAAATATTAACAATGATAATTCAGGAGAATTTTGGTCTGAAGCATAATGGGGTTGCAGGAGAGGCCTAAGCTTCTTGCAAAGCAAGTGAATCATAGTCCTCTTTTTCCCAATGGATTGAATCTTAATAGAGTGGAACTTTTGCGTTCCAGCTGCAGACGAGATCACGATTTGTGATTCTAATGCTTCGACGATGAAAGTCGTTCTGGAAAGGATTAAGGAAACGATGACTCGTACGAAACTCGAACCAGTTGAATTATGGAAATGAAGACGATACGCATCAGCTGTGTAGAATACAGCTACGTTGTTAACCACAAGTCCTTTTTTTTTTTCTTGAGCATCACACGCCCCGGAAACCTACAACCCCATCCGATTATTTTGTGCCTGTCGACCATGCTCGTGGCTCGAGATAAATTTTTATACTTCATTTCATTCCGTTTTTATCTCGTTTCGTTTATATAAGCTCTTCTGAAATCGATGCAAAGTGTTTACAAAGACTCGGAGCCTCGAGCACGTCTCCAGTCAGTCGAACGAAGAACCTTGATGCTTCTCGGACAGGAGTGGATACTATTGTTTTCCTTCCGATGAGTAATTATTGTCCACCAACTTTAGCTTTCGCGCGGTAATTCCGCGAAACGATTACGCGAACGTCGGTAATTCGACATTCGAAGAAGATTACTATGGACGGTTTATTTGGCGTTCGTCCTTGCGAAATTCCGCTGATAGAAGGATCACCTTCGCGAATATTGCTTCCATTATTGCTTTTCGCGGTAATAAATTTTTTTTTTTGCATTACGTCTGTGCTCAACGTTAGAGAGATAATTCTAATCCTTGAGAAATACTGTTCATTTTTATTTGACGAAACGTGATAGCTCCTATTTATCTGTATTTTTAAACGATAGTACATATTTCTACTGAAATGATTAGTTGAATATCCAGTGCCAGTTGAATATAGATTCTGCATGAATAAATGGAGGAAGAAAATATCAGCAGAAAAAGGGAATTTGCGATATCGACTGTCGTCCAACGTCACCAGTTAATTGCTGGTGTTATTATTGGCGGAAAATCCATTAAGGCACAGCAGGATGCAGACGAACATTTTATTTTATATTTTTTTTTAAAGAAATAGTACCGAAAGAATAGAAACGCTGTTGTTGTAACATTGAGAATTTGCAATTTGCATTATCAGTCTCGTGTGGCACGGTTTGTGCTTTCGAATTTTTAAAACGAAAGAAAAACTTGATTTCTTCCATTTTGCTCGTTTCTGTGTCTTTTCGAGTTCCAGTTTTGCCAGTTGAAACTAGCAATTTATAATCAGATTGTTTCAGTCAAAAAATTCAGAATTCCAAATAATTTCGAAATCAGAGTTATATTTTGAGAATGAATTTTATACAAATATTTAGATTAAGTATGTTAAAGGAATGTATCATTAGTGGCAATAATGATATTCAAAGATTTTCACTAGAAAGTACATCACGAATCCAGCAATAGTCCTTAACACGCATTGAAATCACTGAAGTAGAATTCTTGTAATGCTACGTTTACGATTTTATTACATGAATACTAGACATGGTATCGTTTCGAAATATTTTTTGGTACATTTCACAAGACATTCAATATAAGATTAAAAAAGTTTGGGTTCCCTATCTTCAAAATTGAGGCAGCTAGAATTTTTTGCTCAACTCTTAAAAATCTACTGTAAGAAATTTAGATTAGGTCAGTTAAATGTGTGCATAGTGATATCATTCGTTACAATTTATTAATAAATGTTATCGAAGCTATTAAGAGCCGCGGCACTGCATAAATTAGCAAAATTATCTGGAATTCCTTTTTCGGAAAATAAATTATATTCGACGCACACGTGGCACAGACAGAAAGCATTCCGCAAAACTAGTTTTCAAAGGGACCGTGCCTAAACGGTTCTGTTACAAACTCGCGCCGTTATTTTTCGCCGTACATGGACAAAAGGCGCGATATAATTGATACAAACGTCTTTGCGTGTCCCCGCTAATGTAAGTTTATTGCTTTCTACACAGCAGCTCGCATGGGGTGGTCGAACAACTTGTTCGAGAATTCGTCGCTTTCGAAAAAAAACACGGCCTATATTTATTTCCCACTGACACGAATTCACCTGGTAAAATTATTGTCTGTCGTACGTCTCATCTTTATGACAGCATGCAAATATTTGAGACGCAAATATCGTTGGCAACCTGTTTGTCAAACCGTCGCTTTTTCGCTCTCAACCTTCGACCAAAAAATATATATATCCAGTTCGAAGGACGAACAATCCTATGGATCTTTTCTCAAGAATTTTTTTAGAGTATCGCAGAGGAGAGAACAAGTTTATTATTATTAAGCAAGAGACTAAGTGGAAATTTTGTTGTTTAAATTGTAATAGTAGGCAAATTTGATATTCCTGTCGTAGATTACTAAAACAAAACGAGAATTAATCGAATAAATTTGAAGATAAAATTTAAATCAGATTTAATTAAGAGTTTCATTTGAAGTTTGTGAAATAAAATTTGCTTCTATATAACAAAAAAGAAGGGAAATCTGAAAGCAGTATTTTCTCAGTATTTCAGTATTTTAATGTTCCTTTTCTTTACAAAAAAAAAATGAGACTGTTAATGATGGATTTCATCGATAAATTTCATCGAGTGTTTGAATCCCTGTTTTCATCGATTACGATTTATAGACAGATCCACACTCGAGATGAATTAAGAGCGTATTCAACCTAATACGAGGTAGCAGGATCACGAGTGATTCTACAATGTAACGTCGCAATAAATAGACGATGGCCGTTTCCTTTTGGCTCCGACGCGAAGATCGCTCGAACACGCGAGAATATAAATCGTAATAAATTTCGTGGCAACGCCAAGAGGTCTCGCGAGAGTGATCGAAAAACAGATAACGCAAGTGTTGATTTACGAGCATTCGCGAGGGAGTGGATTCCGTTTTCGAAATTCATAAGAAATCTAAAAAGACCTTAACCTTGCCGTGGAATTTCGAAGCGCTGACAAAAACAGTGAATTTATTGTTAACGTTACAATATTCGTTAAACACTGCAATTAAGTTTCAATCTACATACATGTTTCTATATTTTTCCAGAAAGTTCCACGTTAAGCAAACAATTATGCAAGGAAACATTGTGAAAGTTTCACATTTTTTATTTTGTGTGTGCGTGTTTCAATTTAATAATTAATTTAATGCTGTTCACACACAAATTTTGTCATGACTCTCGGGTATTTAAAATCTTTCTTGCTTTCGTGTTTTTTGCAATGATCATTACCCCTTTATATACGTGAATTCAATACAAACAATATATTCTAAAGGGCACAAATTCAAATAGCTCACTTTATCCTCATTCCGCATTACTCCTGTTCTCTCAAAGTCGATAAACCAAGAAATACAATGGCATCGCATATCAGACTGCACGTAGTCGCAACTTTCTTTAAGTTGTGCAGTTTCTACGGGCTATTTCCCCAAATAAAGTAAATGAAAACACCAGCTCACCTTCTTGGACGCCAGATACTCCATTCCTCTCGCCACGCAGTAACCGAAAACTGTGAGGTCCCTGGACGTAAGGGCAGCCGAGTCCTCGCTGAAGTTGTAGAAATCCTGCCTTGTACGATGATCACGCAAATACGCCAGCAGTTTCCCGTACATCACGTACTCCAATATGAGATAATGAGGTTCTGCGAACAACCACGATCGCATAATTAATTCCACGAGTGGGAAGTACCCGCGGGATTCAATCAACATTAACCACGGACAACTGAGAGGAGCGTGCAGAGGATTAGAGGACCACATGGCGAGAATACGAAGGGCTGTACTGCAGGGGGAGGCCCTTAAAGTAATTTAACCGGAGCACTTTCGGGCCCTCGTGGGTAGTATCCGGTTGATTGTAACTTATGGGCCCACTTTTGCTGGCCCAGCGAGCTCGTAACTTTCATATTAGGCTAGCATTACAGCCCTCTAATAACTTCGGTTTGTTAAGAAGCGTTTCTTTCTTCCGGTCGTTCGGGATCTTTGCCGCTCGAACCCCGCGGCGCGTCCAAATATTTATTCGCGTGTTAAAACATGTAGCAGTACTCATAATTCGAACGACAGTGAGCTTTAACTTCGCTCCGGGGGTGCGGTTATTCCTCGAGATAACACCTTTATCCTTGAAGGATGAGTAATGGCTGTTCGAGTAATGCCGTGGTAAGAATGTATGGCGTTTGGGGAATACCCATGTATTTTGGAGAAGAAGAGAAATGTTGTGGCAGCTTTAGGGTCGGGGGCACGCGACTTAAAGTGGACAAATTAGGATGCAGAAGTGAAATTAAACATCTCGAGTAATGATTTTTTTATAGTATAGTTGTTGGAATTCTATTCCAATTTTCCTTAATTAAAAATAATAAATTCTCTACACGGTATCTAACACAGCAAATAATATCAATAAACTAAGAATAAATATTATTTCTGGACTATAAAATGAATGTTAGTCATGGTAGAATGAAAGATTCTACAAATTTTAAAGATCTTTAAGACTGTGGAGACCATCCAGAGTCCTGAGAAACCTGAGGTCTGTAGGAGTCCCCAGATCCCCAGAAGTCCAGTAATCTGTACCACACGTCACAAGGCCAAGGTCATTCATGCCACAACCTAGATCCCGTTATTTTGAGTTCTACTAGTCTGAAATTGCGTCTGTCGATCCAACGAGTGCTTTATATGTCGTGATCCCATGAGTAGTGGGTCCTACATTGAGTGGTATAAGCTTAACTTCTGCTGTATCAGATTTCACGTGTACAAGGTTAACTCTGTCAGGTCCAACGAGTCCGGGATCACGTTGTATCGGGTTCCACGAGTCAAGGGTCGTTCTCCCCTAACCGAAGTTCCGAGCCCTCGAGACTCGCTGTTCCCCGAACAAAGATGTCGTGGAACAAGAAATCGTAGATGAAGTTGCCCTACGCGAATCGAATACTAAACGACATTATATTGCGATGCGATATGAGTATACGAGTACGTTGATGTATCGGTCTCGATTAGGTGCAAGTGAATAATTGGAAATAATTGCCAGGCACGCAGCACTCGTGCGAGACTCCTTTGCATAATCCAACGGAGATGAGTATCTACTTGTTCGACAATCAATTTCTTTGATTGCTTACAATTGCTGCGCGGCTATTCGTAACTACCAGTTTTCTGTAATTTGTGGCCTTAGAAACGAGAAGAGCTATGCTCGGTTTGCGAGGGTTACGTGGCAATTTAATTTTCATAATTGACAGGTAATTGTTCGCTGTCAGGCGCTGTGATGGACTCGATACTGCGATCGGATCTTATTTTAATTGATTGGAGGAAAATTTAGACCCAGGTGGCAAGGAAGGCTTACTCATGCTTAAGCTAACCAATTTTCTTTGAATCTTTTTTTTTTTTCTTGCAGCCATCGTTTGATGAATCAAGAATGAACTACTGTATTAAATAAGATAATCAACATCTAATAAACGCACTTAAATTCACGAAGACATACAAGTCACGTTACAGATGTTTTATATTATACAATCATTAGACATCAAATTACAAGAAACATCCCTTCAAATAAAGTAGAACATTCCACTCGTAATTATTTAACTTGGACAAATTTATGTCGCAGCCAGAAGCGTGAAATTCCGAGTTGGTTAACTCGTTACCCGCGACAGTGGGCGTCTGAGTACAATCATTTAACACCGAACGAAGCGTGGATATATAAACGCATATTATCGTCTTACAACTTATCTCTCCCTCGCGGTTTTTCGCGGCGCGATGCACGAGCTTCTTAGCATAAAACGCGAGGATAGGATCTCACAAGCCACGCGCGTGCCAGCAACTCCGTCTTTCTCGGAATTATTGCTCGTATGAGAAATAGACAGTCGGTTCGATAAAATAACGCACCTCTTTCCGAGAAAATGACGACTCCATGGGAGAAACTGAAAGCAAACGGATCGAGTGGGTAGCATGGCATTATCATTTCATTAGCTCCGCGTGTAAAACGTGGTCGACGAGTATTTGCGATACCTTTAGCTGAGATTTCGATGAAAAAAGGAGCTTGGAGATGTTTACATAATTTGATCATAGACGAGAAAATCTCTGAAATGAAATGTTTGTTAAGCAGCACGGCTTCATATTAGTACTGGTTGAAATCTGTGATGGAAGATTCGTTCGCGAAGCCTCGCTATTCGCAGTGCTAGTCTCGAACGAATTAATTTACGTTTGATAGGATCTATTCAAACTACTCCCGAGTGATCCAACGATCCAACCTCTGTAAACTCTCAGAGTTACGTTTCAAGAATCGGATAATAAGATTGCAAACTTGATCTATAAACCGTAAGCATTTATATAATCCTGTTTCAATTTACGTTTACAATTGAGATTCTATCTTACTTTGGTCCTGTTCAGAAAGTAAACAAATTTTATTCAATTTCAATTCTTTAAAAGTGATACGACAATAATACGCGGTACAATTAAAGACGACGTTGTTATGGCGAAGACAAGGTCGATTGACTTCTCGAGACCACTTCGTCATCACCAAATATGACACTCGTTTTCACGTCATCGCTTTCAGTAACAGATGAAAATAAAATTCGCAAAAAAGCAAAGACTCATGGGTCTTCGATCAAAACTTTCAATTGAAAACAAATTGCTCCTCTACAAAAGCACTCCGAAACCGGTTTCGGACCTATGGAATTCACCTCCATACGGGGATGTGCTAAGTCACTCGACATAAATTTGATGCAAAGATTCCTATCGAAAACATCGTGAATTATGTTAAGTACAGTATATCGCATCAGCATCTACACGATGTACGAAGGTCTCAATATACTTCCAGTTTCCTCAAAATTTAACCCTTTCGGACTTGGCGTCCTCAATTAAGGACGCAAATATTAAGATATGATAATATAATCTATTAAGATTTTTTTTCCATACTAATTTTAATCAACCCTAAAAATGAAATTACATTAGTACGAGAAAAAAAATAATTCAGGTCTGAAAGGGTTAAAGGTGTGTCAATATCAATGACGAATAAATATTTTCATTCCATCTTTTGAGAAAAACATTAGCAAGTTTAAGTACAGAAAAGCTTCTCATTCTTGTGAATAATCCCTATGAATAGACACTATTAAAAACGTAAGCTCAACCTTCAGGTAGGTGCGGAATCTTTTATTTTTGATGGGATCTGTTAGGAAGGGCGCAAGAGGGCACCCTTTGACGAGAGTCGGGTGTCAAAGGACGAAAACGTCTTTAGAGGAATTCGAACGCGCCCACCAGGACCTGAACGATAAATACGGGGGGACAGAGAGGGCCAGAAATTCAGGTGTCGTAAATCTTGCGTGGAGGTCCTCCCGCGAGCGTGTTTTTTCTTCTATGCGAGCGGAACGTAGTCGAAACTCCTTGAAGAAGATATGCCTGGGAGCGAACGCGCCCTTCTGCGTGCTTTGATAATCGTCGACGATCATTCGAACGATCCCGTCGAGTTGAACTTTTTTCCCCCACCTCTGCGAGCGTGGGAGTACAATTTTATTAAAATCTGAACCTCCTTTCTTCTAATTTGCTTCACTGAGTAAGACCTACACTTTGAAATGTGCTATCCAATCTTGTGGTAATATTTGTAATATTGTCATGTAGCAAAATAGAAGTTATGAATGAAATAGTAGAATAGTTGAAAAGGAGGATCCCTTAGGATTAACGCAAAAATTTGAAGTTCGCATTTTCGACGCCAAGTACATGAACAAATTTCCGCCACCCTGTACACTGCACTGGCGCTGACGCTACCACGTATCTTTTCACAATGACTAACATATTTTATAATAATTTGCCATGGATTGACTTATACAAATGTAGGTGCAAAGTCTCCCGACTAATATCTTCAACACATCTCATTTAATAAAATCCCGAAGGTGTACCAGTTTTATTGTATTCACATAGTTTCCTCTACTAACATTTACTCGTACAACACCAACACAGCATATTAAGCCTCCCATCTTCAACTTAACAATATTAACATTGTTCGAGTTAGCTCCGCCGACAAATTCAAGTGGTCCATTTCCATTCCACGCACAATGCAATCTGCATCCGTTATCAAAGAAATCTGCGAGGCTACCAGAAAAGTTACGCCCCATTGTGAAGGAAAACTCGCAAACCACGCAAGCGGCGATTCTTTCAAGAGGCGAAGCACCGCGCTTTTTGCTGTTTTAAGTCCTCGCAAAAAAAAAGGTCGTTCACGTAGAAGGATTAAATTTCATGTTATTGCTAGACGAGCACGCCGCGCATTAGCATACAATCGCGAAAACGAATAACGCACGCATAAATATTGAGGGAGGTCTGGAGGCGACGTCAAATTCAGATCGACCGTGAACCGATCGTATCGATAGCGGTGTTCTCTCCCTCAACCCCGCGGAAAGGATCATTTCTCCAACTTAATAGACGTATTGTGCCACGAGGATCGTCGCCGTGGGGACGCGTATGGAAATTTATACGATGAGAGCGACGATACCGACGAGCCTGGAACGAAAGACGTATAATGGGCCTCCCCCTTGAAGTCAGCCACGACTAAAACTGTGCAGATTGTCTCGTCGGTGTTTTGATGTCTCAAGCACGGTTTCGTCGTTAATGGCAATCTCCGTCCGCGTGACGAGAGTAATTTTGCACTATGCGACGAGGATCGTCTTCGAGGTTCTATCAATCTTGCTGGCGAGAAATAAATACCAGAAGCTTCTAGCCTCATAAAACAAAATTTAATTCTCTTTACTCTTCTCGAATTTCAAATCTGAATTTACATTTAAGTCCTCTGTTGCGTTTACAAGATTGGATATTATTATATAAATTACAGTCAATGCACTGAATTTGTGTGACAATTTTTGGTTCAAATTTTTCCAGTGTTTTTATAGAATACTATTATTACTGTCGTCGATATTTTGTATTATCAAGCTGCAAGAACTTTTGTTTATCGCACAATGCAGCTTATTATTAAAACTGTTACTCATCCTTTTATCAAACTAAACAATCGTCTTTAAATAGAATTTTCAATGGAATTTCAGGCGTGGAATTCAACTACGTCGATCGCTAATTGGAGACGCGAAAACAAGCTTTTAATATATCGATCCAATGTTCCAACGGACTAAAGTCCAATTAACATAGAATAAAGATGTAATTGGCTAACAATGTTTTCTTGACGTAATTGCGAGGGATCAATTGTACCGTAATTAAACATAGAGTAATTACTAACACATTGCACGCTATTCTTTAGCATACAAAATTTCCACTGCAACGTTGCGCAACAGCCTTCCTTTAATTTTGTATTTCGATGATGTAATCCTGAGCAAGGATGGCTGATATGTGATATCAACGCATCGGAACGTGCTGATTAATGCAAAACTGTGCTGAACAAATTTTGAAACGGCGGATAAAAGACGTGTTTCTTAAAGTAGGTTTCAAATTGTTAGGAAATTATAATTACACAAGATTTTATATAAAATACACACAACAGATTTTGTTGAAACTACTAAGAATTTTTGTGAAATATAAACATTTGGAAATTAAATGAAGTAATTCAGAATTTCACTGTAATTGTGCATATGTCAACGATCAAACAAGCAAACAAAAACGTTGAAAATGATATTTCTAATCTCCGTGGCTAGTTGATGAAAGAATACTGATTAAATGATCGAGACTTTGCTCAAGAGTCCCATCAAACGTTCCCTCACACCAAACAATCTCTTCATAAATCGTTAGAAATTCCATCTTAAAAGAAAAATTGCATTAAACCGTTTCCACGATTGGTTAATTCGACAACGAGGTACGCGTAACTCGTTAATCTGTCTCGACCTACGGAGGCTGTTAGGCTATTGCTCAATTACCAGCAGGATGATGGTAAACAGCTGTCTCCTTCGAGAGAACGATCGATCTTCCTTTTATTCGCAAAACAATAGCGTAGCACGTGTAAAAATGATTACGGTGGCGGTTTGCTGGCGACCAAACGAAAAGAAAAAAAAATTACGACTATGGCTGACTCAATGACAAAGAATGCTACTCTTACGATACCCTAACGATGGCTTCAATATGCATTGCATCGCTGTTTGCGACGATACGATCTCTGAATGGCCGTCGAAAACATGGAATCGTAAATAATTGAAGATACGTCAACTTGTCGGGAGATAAGCACAATTTAAGAAGTAATTGCGTTTACAGCGACTCATAACTAGGCATTTTATGGTCTCAGAGAATAGGATTATTATTTATACGGCCGGATCTTCGTAGAAATGGTATGGTTTAGAGATTGTCGAGGAATTCGGAATCTAACAATTGGAAATCCACGAAAGGAAAAATGAGAATGAGAATAAACGAAGACTAACGACTTCAGTCCATAATGCAAGATACTTAATTAAGGACGTTTCGATTACAAGTGTTGAGTCATCTTCAAGGCTGTAGAAATAAGGATGATCATTGTCCTGACGCTGATAGTCAAGCTAAATTGATCGCAGAAATGTAACTTTCTGAATATCGAATCTCTCTTTTTTCACTCTTTCTCAGGAATTACTGAGGAATCAAGAATGCTCGAGAGATCTTAACGTTGACAGAAAATTAACGACACGAAGAAGGAAAAATTGAGAGATATTTTAGAGGTGAAGGTATAATCGTTGTCGCAGCATGCTTGATGCCACTTTTTCAAACAAAGCTTCTCTACCAAGCATGATTACTTAATCGTCGTATCGTGCAATCTGCATATACTCGGCAAACGAGCTGCCACTTAAAACGCTACTAGTTTTTATAAAGTTTTACGTCGTACAGACAAGGTCGAGGATAAGTGACTCGCGTAGTTGGTCATAAAGGAGATGTCTCAGACGCAGATGCAAGAAACAAGATGAATCTTCACGTACTGGTGACCAAATGACGTACTAGACGTCTCTCGATACAAAATTCATCAACTCAAATCTTACCCAAATACTATAAAATATATGTAAAGATACCAAAGACCAAAAATTTGGAAGCTAACATTTCATCAACTTCGATTTAAATGAAGTAGATTTTAATAAACATAATGACATTTTTATAGATCTCAAATAATATTGAATATCGACGTTGTTGAAGTGTTAGATTAATTCTTGAGCATTAAATATATTTGACGACACGATTGCAACACAACTACATCGATGCACTTAACAGTATTAAAATAGGTAGAATTGTTAAGTCTTACCTTGTTCGGTGCAACAACCAAGAAGAGTAACAACATTGGGATGACTACCGAGTTGCTGCATGATCTCCAGTTCTCGAACCAGATCCTCCTTCTCTCGATCGGAAGCACCTTCCTTGACAGTTTTGACAGCCACTAAACGAGTAGTTCCTTGATGACCAGTCAAATCGTCAGCTTCAGCCTTCCAGACCTTAACGATGGAAAATTAAGACGTAAGTGCACCTAATGGTGTTTTAATCGTTAGGTCCGAACTTTATATCATAAAGATGTGAAACCAGAATATCGCTTCTCGCTAATAAAAGTGAGTATTGAAGTATTATTATATAATAGAAATTTTTACGACGAGTGTTAAATAGTTTAGAATTACCTTTAAAACAAAGGACTGCATAATATTCCAAGTATTTTTAAAGTAAAGAGAATTCCAAGAATTACTCATTTGTTAAGTACAACGAATATCGAAGAATTACACAAAGAACGATTGGTCGTTTGCTGTTGGAAGAACATTATGTCATACTGTAGTAAATAACTGAAAAAAGTTTCCATAAATTGTCGCTATTGCATAATTACACCGGGAAAAATAAAAACATTTGAACAGCCAGTTGACCGTTGGATCATCAATCAGAGAAATTAACCTTCATTTTTATAATGGATGATCGAGTATTTAAACTTTGACTCTAATAGTTAAAGTAAATTTTGTAATAGCAAATAAGGAAAACTAGTTTCTGACGTTTATAGATATTTTCTAGACGTTATACTATTTTATTTTTAGGTTCTGTTCAATAAGTTAATTGAAGACAAGAAGGTTCCAGAAGATGCAATGTTAAAAAATGTAATGCCTACCTGACCAAAGTTTCCTTGGCCGAGGACCGTCTGTAACCTAAGCTTATCTCTAGGAAACTCCCATCTAGATTCTTGCGTTGGCGGGGGCGGAGGCTTCTCTGCTTCGTGACACTAAACAAAAGTGATGACACTATTCAGCAGCGAAAAATAATCATCGCTTTTAATATAACTCAAAAGTTCAAATCAAAAACACTCTGAATTGGACACAAATTAAGAGAAAGTGATTCCTTGAATTAACAGAAATGTGCACTAATACTTTTATTCCGGAGGCAATATTTAATTGTAGAATTAATATATTTAACTAGTGAGTTGATAACAATGGTGTCGTTGATAGTGAATTTTTGTATAAAAGAATCGCTGGCACATTGATTCTAAAGGAGAAAGTGTCGCTATTACCGCGATTGAAATCACCGCGCTGGAGATTTCAATGCGTGGTAATAGCGACACTCTCAGTCCACAGGGCTGACCATCCAATAAATTTAGGCGAAATTCTTATGTAAACTAAACGAATAAAATACGAGCGACCATCTATTCAATTAAATCACCAAAAATAGAATTTAAGCTATAAAATGAATTTATATTCCACCTTAAATGATAAACCTTGTGAACAGATCACTATACAAGGTTTTCATTCGCCATCTATTATTCAAATACAAATTATCCCCATCTCTACGTCGAGGATTAAATTTAATTCGATAAAAAAAGAAAAATGTAAGCTTACCAAGTGTTGTATCCTTGGTAATTTCGTGATCGCCTTCTCAATCGACGTTTTGAAGTCCCCGTTCTCAAGGTTCAGAGCGTCTTTGCGGCAACTTATCTCCGACGATGTATCCGACTCCTCGAGCACCTGTGCGAAACGAACGTCATTAGCAGGTTGATTTGAGAAAAATTGTCACACGCGCGATTTACTCGGAATTGGAAATTTACGTCGCGTGAAATGCAATCGCATCGTGCCCGTAACGTCGAGTATTATCGCACGTTTCGTTTATTTAATTACACGATTCAACGAGCCCCTTATCGTTCCGTTCTAAAAGAGAGTTCGTAGCGACTCACCGTGCACGAATCCCGCAGATAACGTCGAACTTGGAAATATGCAAAGCGGCGAGTGAAAATAGATAGAAAAACGACATTGACGCAAAGCAGAAAAAAAATATGCGACTGTTTGCCTTTTTACTCGAAGACGACGTTTGAAAAATGTCGCATGATTCACTCGGTGTCGCGCGTGTTTCATTTGCAATGCTTTGGAGAAGTTTGCAATTTCAAAACAAATATCATTCAACTGAATTTTAATTCTTTTTCTATTAAACTTGTTTCTTATATTTCCTACGGGTTTTTTTGGAGATTAATTTGATTTACGATTGGAATAATTGGAATTCAGTTTTGTTTAGCTGCTCGTGTGTTATGCAATATATTGACAGGAATGAGTGTGTTGGTTTCTTTTGGTATTCGATGAGCAACATCTGTGTGCAATGTCAATGCATCTGATCTTAGTTCCGTTATGTTAATTTGCTTTTGTTTGGTTTAATGTTACTTGGACCTTCGATCTATCAACCCATTCACTGCCAACTCCAAGATGTCTCCTAGTTCAAATTTATTGCAATTACTTTTTATTATCAAAATAGTAACCTAGATTACACATCTGTATTAAAATTTTGAAGCCCAATGCAAAACGCATTAAATTTGTCTAGCAGTGAATGGGTTAATGTAGCACCAATTGTTTCTACTATATTTCCGTTTAAAAAGTAGGTCGTTCCGTGCCTTTTCGACGAAATTTCAAAGCGAAACGCGTAAAACACTCTCAATGCTTTCGAGGAAGCCCTCAAACGGGTTTGCCCACTGTTTGTTTGGCCGTTGCATCTTTTTATTCTCTCCTGCTCCCTCGCTTCTTTTTTATCTTCATATGACCCTTTGTACCATCGCGCGAGTTTACAATCATGAATGTCCTGTTAACTCGAAATTTATATCCACGATTTTTACGAACGCTTGCGCTAAAAATATTCGAGTTGTACCGAATGAATCGCGAATCAACCGTAGCTTCGAACATGCACATCCAGAAATGCACTTTCAGGGGAAAAAAATGATACCGATCATTTTCATCTGCAGCGAGCGTGGAAGAATATTTCATTCTCACGTTCGAGAGACAGTAAGTGAGAACGACGAACATGTTTCTTCGCAGATAAAATTTAGCGAATGAATTTCAAGATTCCTTTTATGCAAGTTCGTCAATGAATATCAATTTCCCAGTCTCGATGCTCGAGTTCGGTGCATTCTCTAGTAGAGAGGCGCAATTAAACTCTTATCGAATACAATGGCGCGAACAATCTTTGCATTATGTAATTCTATATTTATTTTCTCATTAGACCAAGGCATTATGCTATCGAGCGGATCTAAGATGATGGGACGTCATGGTGCATCCTTGCTCGAAGGAAGACACCAGGTAATCCTCCTCATACAATGAACCTGACGATCGTAATTGTCGATTGAGCGATCATTCACAGTGAATCATTGGCGAGCCTTCGCGAACCATAAAGATTATTCGACGACGGAGTCGTTGGCTTCACTCGTGACGGGTTCAGGGCCAACCAAGATAGTTTCTACAAAATTTGCCGCGATCGGTTAACGATAATTTCAACATGTTGTCGACCGATACCTCCGAATAAGAATTTAATGATCACGCAAAAAATTGTGACATTGAAACGATTTATTTAGAGAAATATATTGAGGAGAATAGTGCATCTTTACCATTATTGTTGATGTAGATTGGAAAATATTGTATCAGAAACTGTGATAACTCTTCTTATTAAAATTCAGCTAATACGAAAAAAAATTGTGACATTGAAACGATTTATTTGGAGAAATATATAAATATATGTCGCTGATGGTTGCTTGTTGAGAAAAATAGTGTGCCTTCAAAAACCATTATTGATGATGTAGAATTGGAAATATTGTATCAGAAACTGTGATAGCTCTCCTTATTAAAATTCAACCCATAATGGAATCAGTTTAGAATAGCAACAGTTAAAATGACAAAAGCTTTTATCTCAGGAAATATAAAATCTAAAGAATCAAAGCATAAATCACGAACGAGTCAACAAAAACTTCCATTTCATAAAAACATGTCTTTCCTCGATCCACTACTATAGGAGATGCATTCATCGGCCAAAGGTGTCAAAAAGGTATGCAAGATCAGATATAATAACACAAACAAAAAGCGTCATCGCCACGTCGAAGTCCTGTTACCACGACCCTCAAACTCCCCAGCAGCACTCCGAAACACCATCATTAATAAGACCTTAAAGCGTTTGCTTCCCAGTGGTTATGCCAGTTTCATCAGAAGAAGCAATCTTTCAGAACGCTTCATTCAGCGGGTTCCAACCTCCGTGATTGTTAGAATACACGCTAACGCGTACTTACAAGGCGACCACCCGATGTGCTACATACTGATTTTATTCAGACCTTCCTAGGTAGACAAAAAAAAAAGACAAAAAATATGACACCTATTCGGTCATTTGCTCGGGCACTCAATAGTTTATAAGACATTGCGTCAGGAACATCGTGATCGTTGAGTCATTTGAATATCGATGAATAAAATTCAAATAGCGTGATGTACTCGTAGTTAATCTAAAATATATCGTATGTCAAACTGTCAACAAAGGACAGGGGATTTTTAAACATACATAATTAGTTACTTTTTAAAGAAAGATTTTTTTAGTACATCGAAAGACGGATCGTTAATTAATAATGGGCTTCAGCAGAATAATTAAAATTTCATTCTGCTTTACCTTTAAGCATCAACAAGAAAATACCATTCCTACTAATACCGAATATTCCGTAGCGAGCTACGAAGTTCTACGAATGAAAAAGGCAAGGGTGCACCATCCCACTCACCCCTACCCAAGCAAACAACCATATAAGTATCATACATTTCTCGGTTCTCCATGTGCCTACGTAGCCTGGACGAAATCGATCAACGATATGCCATGTGATCCCCTTGTTACCGGCGCCATCGAGCACGATCTCAGTCCAATTAATTCCTCGTGCACGGAACCAGCTGCGAAGCGACACTCTCAACCTAGTCATCAAACTGTTGAACCTGACGCTACACACTGGGACCATTTCACGGTCACGAAATAACGCGAAAGTCTCGGTTAATGGCCGAATGATAAATGCTCGAGGCCGACGATAATCCGCAGGCTGCGTAACGGTACATAAGTAGCGCTGCCATAAGATCTGCGTTACGATTTAGCGATCATCGACCAGATACGGTTTACGGTACACAATCGTAAATCAAGGTTTTTTTGCCAAGAAAACGATTCTAGGGCCGAAAGGAAGCAACACCCATTACGAATCAAGCGGAATAAAAACGAAATGTTGACCGACTCGAATGTATCGCCATCTGCGTGTTCCCACTGTATCGCTATGATTCATTCGATCGATTGGGCACGACCGTAACGTCCTATATTTTAAAATTCATCATGTTCCTTCCAGGAATACTCAAGTCACCACTGTTTTGATCAGTTCGACCTAGAACCAGAAACGTGTGGTATGTGGATCATTGTTTTCGAGATCTCAGCCGGCGGAAAATAATGACGAGGCTTCGTTATCGATCGTGCCTCGAGCAGTAGAATTAATTAGAGGGTAAAAGAAGAAATAAATATATGGATCTTCCGATCCTTTTAATTCTTAAATCTCTTTTAATTCTCTTTTAATTCATTTTAATTCTTTCTCAAGATTATACCTCAAAATAGTTTATCAATTTTTCATTTAAAATTTCCTTTGGATTTCCAAAACTTCAACGCAAAATTTCCTAACATTTAGAGTAAAAAATTACTCACAATTATAATTTCCAAGTAAAGTTTGTACGGTATCGTAAAGTTCCATATAAAGCCAAAAATACCATAAATAACCTCAATTTTTTACATCACCTGGCTCCTTTAATTCAACAGCTCGTTTAAAAATACCCCGAACGCAAAGATCCCAAATACGCAACATTTCCCACTAGGCTACTCCCAGTAAGTTAATCATCCAAAGAGCCTCGAGTCGTTTCGCAATACCTGGAACCGCAACGAGGAAGAGCGCAGAAATATTTCACGCTGCCAAACCGAAAGTGAGCTGGTCACTGACACCAACCTTGTTCCTACACCTCCGCGGAACTTTCACGCGAGAAGGAGTCTGGGCACCAGACCAGTACCAAAGATCACAAGACCACTTTCGTTCAGCAACGTGAACATATCGTACATACACGTCTACGGATACTTTCTAATCCCCCGAGACTGTCGTTGCTCCGTCTGACCCGAATCTACCACTCACCTTACGATTCCTAAGTATCAGTCTTCTAAGAATGAGGCCAACGCCGACGGCGATGGGGAAGACTACAAGCGTCGCCAGGATGTAGCTGACCACGGCGACGGTCTCCTGGGACGCGATGGCGTCGCCGTCGTGTCTCTTCGATATCACTTCACTGACATTCACCGACTCTCTGGGACTGACCGATATCATACCGGTGTCGAAGAACGTCCTGTTCAGTTCGTCGGGGTACACAGAGATGTTGTATTCAGGGAGGATCGCGTGATGATAGAGAGGCCTGTGTCTGGTCCTGTTCCCGTTCGTCGTCCCTCTGCCAGGACCCGTCGGCGGGACATGGACGGACGTCTCGCGATTATCGTCGTGCTTGTCCTTCCTCGTTGGCTCGGAAACGGGGACGCGGGCAGCATTCGATGCATCGTTCGACGTACTTTTCGGAGTAACCGTGTCGTTGACTTTCTCGGCCGTTCTCGAAACATCTGGCTGCTTCGGGTACACCGGAAGCTCCACTCGTCGTTCCGTGCCACGGGAAAAGGAGTTCGCGGGACCGGTGCCGTTGAATATGTCCGAGGTGTTGTACAGCTGCATGATGGGCAGGACGTCGTCCTTGTCCTTGGATTCGTCGGACAGGTTACGACCCCTAACTTCCGGGGGCCTCTCGTCTGACAATCTCCTGCGTGACTCCGAAACCGTGAAGCCGGTCGGGACCGATTTCTCGCTCGTCGAGTCGGAAGTCACGACCTGGTCCTGCGGTATCGTCGAGATCTCGATCTGCACCGTGGGCATCGACGTAGTGGGAGCCTCCATGGTTGTAGACGCGACGGTGGTCGCGTTCTTGGACCTATACATCTTCTGGATCTCCGAGGGATCCAGGTTCGCCATTCCGTAAGGTTTGTTAGGCTCGGTGATTCTGATCTCGGTCACCTGGCCCGCGGACTCCGTCGGGCTCACGGTGAAAGTCTCCTTTTCAACTCGTACCGTTTCCGCGATTATTCTGGGCGTAACTGGAAAAACTGGCGCCGGGATTGGTGTCGCGGTCGTCGTCGTTTCTTTGGGCTCGACCGTTTCGTCCAACGTCGCGGTCACTGTCACGGTCGACGAACCGCTTCCGTTCACTGTGCTGTTCTCTGCGCGGCCACTTTCGTTCTCGCCCCGCGTCGCGTCGCTTTTGTCTTTGGTATCACTTAAAGTCACTGGCTCTGTCAGATTACTCGCGTCTTCCTCCGTGGTATTAACGACCATCGGAGTGGTAGTCGAGTCCACCTCCGTGACAGACGACGTCCTCTGCTCCATGGTGACGCTTTCAGTCGTCGCGTTGCTCCTGTTCACGTCTTCGCGAAAAGCTCGTCCTTCCCCTGCATCCTTCCTATTCTTCTCACCGATCAAAACTGACCCATTCATAGTTCGATGAACACTGTCTAGGACTTTGCCTCCTTTGACCCTCCTGCTGGAGGATGCAGTCTGGCCATTTGTCAGCCTTCGCCTCTTACCCACTAGAGCAACGTCTTCGTCTCCACTGGCCCCGATTCTTTGATTGAGCACCGCGCTGGCCGACTTCCTGAGGAACCTTCTATCGCCTATTCCCTCTAGATCCGTGTTCCTCGACCTAGTGTGGTTCCATCGAACCGCTCCTCGACTACCGACTTCCGGCGACTTGCTCGACTTCGGAGCGCTCTTGTTTACGGTCAGCTGAGGCACGGAGGCACTGTTGACCGCGCGTTCCCCCGGTTGTGGCACGACTGTGACGACTTTCCTCTGCCGTTCCCCCACCAGGTCACCAGTGGACGTTCCACCAGCTGCGACTGCTTCGACGGTCGTGCCGGCACTGAGTTCCGCCGGCGCTCGGGCTGCCTCTATACCACTACCGGCACGAGGAAGCAGAAGAAGAGACGGCGGCGGTGGCTGACGCCGCTGCGCCGATCCGGTCGTTATCTCGGTCGTACCGGTGCCCCGCTCGGGACCTCCTTGTTCCTCTCTGCTTAACCCAGGTCCGGTGTAGTTGCGCAACAGCCGCGTCACGTTCGTTATCGTGTACGCGTACACGTGCTGCTGCTGTTGTTCCTGATGTTGATGCTGCTCCCGATTCCCGCCTCCCTTGTCCACAGGACGATGCTTTTGGTCCCGATGACGACCCTTGAACCGCGTGCTCGCCTCCATGGTCGCGGTTGTCGTGGCTAGGAGGGCTTTCGGAGTGGGAACATCACCGGAAACGACGCCGCGAGTTCGTTCTTCCGTCGAATCGACCGGTTTAACGGTATACTTCTCTGCGACATCGGTCGCAGAGAAACCCTGCTCCTGGTTGTCCTCCACGACGATTATCCTCAGGGTGGATGTCTCTGGTGAGGTCCAATCGACGGGGAGGGATGGGTCCATGGTGGGATGCGAGATTTTTTCCCTGGAAGTCGAGGTCTCTATGTTGTTGCTCTCGCGAGTGCTGAGCGTGGGCTGGTCGGCCTGCACGGAGTCGAAGTTTCTGGAGAGGTCTACGTTGTCGTTCGTTGCGTAGATGTCGATTCTTCTGATCCTCTGCTCGGTGTGGTCTCCGTACATTTCTACGTCCGATAAAGTGGAGGCACTGTCGTCCCTCTCGTTCGAGATTAGAGAAGAGTTGTCGGTCTTCTTCTTCTTCGCGTGGTTCTTCAACTCGTCGCCAAAACCGTCCGCGCGATCCTTGGTTTCACTTTCCGCGGGCTCCTTGTACGCTTTCGCGGAAACTGGCTGTCGTTGCGGTATCTGGGTCGAGTTGGTCGCATTCCTCGTTTCTGCGGGCACGTGGGCTGGAGCATTTCCTCTCTCGCGACGCAGCTGGTCCTCGGCGTGAGCGGACAGGTTATCGTCTCGAGGCTTATCGTCGACCGAATCAATTTTCGCCTTCGTCTCCGTGGCGTTATCGACGGCCTCCTTCGCCGTGATAACGTTGGAAGCAATCGTGAGATCCGTGGGTCCGGTCTTCCGGTAATAAACCCCGTTTTCCGGGCTCCTGAACGCGTTCTTGATCTTGGAGACCTTGTTCTTCTCGACGATCCGACGCTCCACGGCGATGTTCATCTCCTCGTTTATGATCTCCTCCAACTTGGGCACGGGTGTCGTCGTGCCGAATCGCTTCATGGAGTACCTCCTTCTCGAGCTGGAGGCCGTTACCGCGGTTGGGGTCGCGTCCAGAGTTCCAGTGACGTTGTGAGCATCCGGTTGAATCTTCTGGCCAAAGTAGAGAAACTGAGACATGTCCTCCACGGGGATGTTGCTCTCCACGGGCCTGAAGTAATTGTAGAGGGACTCGGGCATCGAGACGATATTCTTTTTGCGGGTATCCGTGTCTTGAGCTTTCTGAGTGCTTAGGAGTGGCGATGGAGACGTCGGGGAGGACGGAGGCGAGGAAGAATTTCTATGGGCGATCGAGTAATTGCTTCTCGAGTTACCGGAGGCCGGTTTACCCTCGACGCTTGACGCCGCGATGCTCTCGTTGCTCAGTTTTCTCGTGCTATGCTCGACCACCTGCTCGCCTTCTAGCTCCTTGGAGACGAGCTCGATGTCTCCGCTCGCTAAGTCCGCCACGATAATCCTACCTGTTGATTCCTCCACGTTCGCGGGCTCGGGCTCGGGCTTGCTGCCAGCGGTCGCTGTTACGTACATTCCGTGCCTGGTCTCTTGAGCCTCTAGCACATCCGGCGAATCCTTGGAGACCTCGAGCGGTCTCGGTGTGCGGTTCAGATTCCGAGATTCGATTGGCCGTTGGCTCAAGATCTGTCGCCTTCTCGCGGCGAGGATGCTGCGAAGAGCTTGCTCCCTCTTCGCTTTCGAGGATGGCAGCTCGGTCTGGAGGGACATACGACCCTGACGATGATCGCCGACCGGGGATTCTGAAAGCAAATATTTGAGGATACCGGTTAACGCACTTTGTACCTGGAGGAAGTGATCGTGCTTGGACTTGAAACGGAGGAAACTTATAGTACATGGAATTATAGTTTATAGAATATGTAGTAATTTATAGCAACAGTAGTCACACTTCTTCAATAGACATAGAGGGTACGAATATTTATGGGACTAACTGTATGTAGGCAATAATTGACACTAAAACTACCTAATGCATCTTGAATTCTAGTTTAAAATTATTAGGGTACTGACAATATTTATGCTGGAATTTTTGATGAGAATTATTGAAGCATAACTAAGTACATAAAATATTAATTGACTTGCAACTCTACTTTTTATCATCCAACATGTACTAGCACGCATGAGATATAGAAGTTGGGCGTTGGTCTAATCGTGTACTTAAGCTGTTTGTCTTGAAAATGGTGCAAGTTTATTGAAAAACAAGATAAGGAGTCTATTATAAAAATGGTGTGAGTCCGCAAATACGATTGTCCTTATCTTCCTAGACTTATAAGCCTAGACTTCCTAGAATACAAGGACACGATGTGGACTGAAGTGAAATGAAAAACAAAAGTACGCATGTTC
Organism: Hylaeus volcanicus; assembly: GCF_026283585.1. NCBI lineage: Eukaryota > Metazoa > Arthropoda > Insecta > Hymenoptera > Colletidae > Hylaeus > Hylaeus volcanicus. The sequence continues at coordinate 10,818,159 of NC_071977.1, forward strand.
GAATCCATGTAACAGTCAAGTACGTTTAAAAACGTGTAGTAAACTTCCAGCATATTCTGCATAAGTGCATAAATTTCGCATATCTACATTAGTCACTCAATACCACCGATAGTTGCCACCACTCTCGACTCCCAATGCAAACACAGGGCCAGGCCAGCACGACGTACAAACGCGAGTTCTTGTTTGACATTAAGGAAGTGGCCTTGAGCGGTCGATCGAGATTGTTCCGACTGTAACACGGTGTTTAGTTTCGTAAGCGTCACGGTAAAGATCGTATTATAAATTCGTGAACACCGAGAACTCCCTGTCGGACAAATCGAACATTGACGCTGAGTTTCTGCAACTGCAACGAGACAATGGGTACTAATCGATAGATATTTCTTGAAACGATGCGTTTACTTAATGCTGAAATCACCACCTAATCGTCTCGGGCGCGTTTGCATACGATTGCACAGCGATAACGAAGCGACTGAATTGCTTAGTGATCTCGATGTGAATAATTGCCCGCAGTGCATAATCGTGCATAATCGCGACATGAAAATTCCGCTTCGTTCCGGCACTATTCGTAAAGGGAAAGTTCGGGTAATATAAACGGATCTGTAACAATGCATCGAGGAAAGGTGGAACAAACAATCGTTACTCGAAGTCGAACACACGATGCGATTTTTCCATAAACTGTGCCGACGTCTGGAAGTGTACGAGTGGGGATAAATCAAATAGAGGTGTATTTCGCGAGGTGAATGCCTTTCCTCGACTATGAGACGTTGAATTAATAACGCGTAAGTTAGCCACGATTCTCTTCGAAGTTAACCTTAAAAATTAAATGGCATTAGTATGAGGAAAAAAAAATAGTTCAGGTCTGAAAGGATTAAAATAACTTGGCCCAACTTAACCACTTCTTTTCGCGTAATTTTCTTTAAAAAATGGCACGCAGCGCTTATTCAAAATTGTCATAACTGTTTCTCGTTACAAAATTGCTACCAATAATGGTCTCGACGTTTAAAATCGCTCGGAGTCTAATTATCGAGGAACGTTTCGGAGTGATTAACACCGCATTCCATTTAAATTACATGCTTGGCCGTCGAGCTGAGAGCGGGTGAACGTGAATGAGAACGAATCCACGAGAAGCAGTCTTTAAAAAAACGGGACGGTCATTGGTGTCGCGGATACCTGACTGGTTTTGTTATTTTTTTTTCCACAGGGTTCCTGAATCCCTGTACCGTTACTTCACGGTTCCGTACGCGTCGAATGTTTCTTTGCGATTCGCCTTCGGCTCCGTCACGGCAGTGAAATTCTTTGGAGTCACGATTCGATAAAAATCGCGTGTCAATTTCAGACGTGGAGCGCGCTGTACCCCCCATTTGGAGCACCGTTAGAGCCATTATGGCGTTAATACCAAGGCTAGAATTAATTATTGGGTTCTTCGAATCGAAAAATTTCAGAGAAATCGCCACTGTTCGAAAATAAAACACAGGAATCCAGCTTGCATTGAATAATCCCGTATTGGTGAAAGCTATTTAAACGTGTAAACTTGTTTGGCAGCTCAAAGCGTCAGAGCAATGACCGTCTGGAAATGTAAATCGATCGAGGTACACGAATGATAAACATAATAATATATACTGCTTGTCAAGTTGAGAAAGCAGAGAAATATTTCTGTAGTATAACCAGGCCTCGTTTTGTAATAAACGTTTCAATCGATGGTTCGTGTCCTGTTCAGTTCGATTGATTTTATTATCACAGTAATTGCATCAGTAGTTGCTTCTTTTTATTTTATTTTTACTAAAATATGTTCGTTGACTCTGCACATATTTATGTAAGACAAACAAGATGTCTGCTCGAAGAACTTGGACGTGTCAGGGATGCTTCGTGCCATCAGCAATTATCCGCACAAACGATTTACATCAGCGACAGTGGAAGGTTGCTAGTTCGTGAGAAAAGAATTTAGTTGATCGAGTGCCAGGGTCTTAGGTCAAGTCACTCCGTGCGTGTAGACAAGAGGAAGACTTTCATCGTGATTGCTGATACAACGGCCAAGAGAAAGAGAAAGGAACGGTACCGTTAGTAGCATCGCAGTACAGGGTCCGTTTATCGTACTTGAACTTCCGATCAGAGATTGCGGATGCTTGAGATCAAACTGGATCACAGCCATATCGCCAATTTAATTCTTGGTACCGATAAACGTAATAAATAGAATAATTCTCGACTAAATAATAAAATAGTGCCCACTCGGAATCCATACTTGAAAATGGTGTGTAAACAAATTGCTATACATGGTGTAATAGTGTCAATGGTGGGAAGTATGGCCATCGTTAGAAGAATCTTCGAAGCTAACGGTCTCTGATGAGAGGATGCGACCTGAAGTCAAATGTCAAAGTCTCGGGTCAAACCACTTTATAAAGACAGACGAGGAAAGATCTTTATCTCGTTTTGCGATACGACGAAGAGAAAAGAGGAAAGGGTGTGATAACGTAGCGGTATCTCGAGGTAATTACACGGTACCGGTTTCATTATAAGCATTCAGAAATTAAAAAAAACGTCGGAGCTTTCATTTATAGATAACAATATTATCTTCTTCGAGTAAAGTGTCCTATCCGACGAATTTAATCCATTACGAATTTTTTGCCAGTGCGCATAATATAAATGATGATATTACAAGATAGTAACTAAATATTTTTAATTAGAGAAAACAAGGGTGGTGCAGTAAATATAATAAAATTTCAATTCTTTTTAGATATCTAAAAATGTTAATTACTAAATATCCTAAAGACAGAACTGCTACAAAAGTAAACGAGTAAAAATAAAAATACAAGTGAAAATGGATCAACGAGACTCGTTCAGTTAAACAAGATGTTCAGCATTGTCCCACCAGCAGGTCTAACGTTGGAGCTAGTTCCAGGAGGATACAAATCAGTAACACCTTCGCAGCATTACAATTAAGGTTCAACAGTAAATCTCGCGATTCTTCCGGCAACGTCTCTTTGCATTGCATTACTACCGCCAGGCTTCCCGCCATCGCGATAATTTATACTTTTTGCTCGACGCTTCCCCAACGTGGCAAGGGACAAAATTTTACCCGTGGCCTACGACTCCGGTGAGAATGACCGCATCGGGTACTTACGTCTCCATATGTACGCGCATAAGTTACAAGTCTACGACACGTGGAAAGCAGCCTTAAATGAAGGGAACCGCTTCCTCTGTAAATCATTGTTGAAAGGAAAAGGGACGCCTCTGTGCTGGCCTAACACAGTTGTCTCGTTGTTTTCTCGCCTGTGCGTAAATTGTGCATACATTCCTGTCGTTTTTCCATCTGTTAATCGTCACCTATGGTTTCTTCTACTAGGCTGTCTCGCAGGTGTCTTCCATACTAGGATATCCTATACAGCAATCCTGTATTCATTCTAGCCATATCTTCTCTAATTTTAAACATTCGAACATTTATATTTGGTATCGTGCAATATCGTCGCAACAAAAATATTTTTAAACTATCTGAAATTGAAGAAGGTATAAAATAATAGAAAAATGTGTTGCAGTCCACACATTCATACTGAACGTTCCCAGAAGTTCATTATAGAATACAGATGTAAGCTGTCGAAGCAAGTATTCAAAAGTTAAATAAAATGAATCCTTTTGTCAGTTAGGTACTCCGTGGCGTCTTCATTGTACAGGAATTGTGCAACGGCTTCCTGCAGCAGCGTTCAGGTGGAGGCATTGTCGATGTGCAACAAAGGTTCCAGTAAAATTATTTATCGAGGTCGAACATGATTGACGGCCCACCTACCACGAATGCGTACACGTGTGAGCAAAGAGCCTACGCATCGAGCGCTGTAAACCTCAAGACATAATGTTTCACGTGGTCGAGTCGCAAATCGACGAGGTACGACTTATTTTTAGGAGTTCATTATCATATTCGCGTTAAATGCAGATTACCGTGTCGCGTCGAAACAAAACGAGTTTATCGCGGAGGACTCTTACGAACGATGAAAGTGAACGATACGAGAGCGAAGAAAGAATAAATTAACGAGTAATGCGGGATATTTATAATTATTAATCCCCTGTCGCATAATGTTCCCGATTTGGAGCCCAAAAAAAGCAATTTAAGCAAAATGAAACGGGGAACGCTTGAGTAATCCTTTAAAAGAACTTTGAATTTATTGGTAATTTAAGCAAGTTGACGTGTTGCTTGAATTGTTAATAAATTCGAAGTTTTTTTTTTTTATTTCTATAGGATTTGCTTAAGATTTCATACAAGAACCTCTAAAGCTTTGCAGACTCGGCACATTGATAGCCAAACAAAATTTCTTTTTGGAAAATAAAATGAAATTCCTGCAATAGAAATTCTTGAATATAATATACACGCGTTATTATTTCAGGTAATAGACACCCATGTAGAATGCGAGATTCTGAATAACCACGTAATGGCGCTGATTTGACGATCTCGACTTGAAGTAAATGCGAGTCTACCTCTCCTCTATGGCTCTTCTCGAGGTTCATAAGGAAAGTAACGAGACACGAGGCGTCTACGTTACATTCTAAGACACAGGTAAAGAAAGCCTCGGGGATCTTCCTTCGTGGCTTTCTCACACGCGATGCTACATCGACGTATTCTACCCTATCGTGCGGTTAATGGGCGATTCTCGTTTCGTTTCCCTTCGAAAAATGACCCCGCCGCACTTGCGTCGGTGAAATGAATGGTTGTGAGATCGTAGGAATCGGCTGCCACGTGATTACGCCATTTTCCTTTCGAACTTTTCCGTTTTACGCCCGTCATGCAATCCTTTGTGCAGCTTCTTACGGGAATAGACCTAGAGTTTCGAGCTGTGCAAACGGTTTCAATAGACACGAGATGAAGTCTCTGTTTATCTATTTTTATTAGATCTATCCACTTTGTGTTTTCAAGCATTCAAAATGTAAGACTTTGTGCAGGTAACAATCAGTTCATAGATCATTAGAGAATTTTTTTTTTAATATTTTATTTAAGGTCACATCAACTAGAAGGGTTATTAGTGACCACGTCAATGATTACACTTTAATTATAATTTATTTAACATGTTGTATTTTATTAATGCCTTGACTAATTTGAGAAATTCGTTTCTCTTGTTAAGGATTGTCTGCATACTATTCGTGTTGTATTCCCTAACATTCTTCAATTAAATGTTTTACTGTAAGAGGTTCGTCACAAAAGTTGCATAATGGTGACTGTGATTTAGTTATTTTGTAGCAATGAGACAGATTTTATAGAATGATAATTAAAGGAGATCTTTGAAGAATTAAGAACACATCAGCTGGGATGATTGAAATGGTTGTTGAAATGGTAGAGTGACCTAGTGACCTATATCCCATCCAACACGATCCATGCCATCCTCTTCATCCTTATCCTCCCCTGATGGAAGAAGGACCCACCACCTTCTCGTGGTTTCCATCGACCGATGGCACTTTCACCTAGCACATAATCAAAGCAGAAGCGAAATTCTATTTACAAACCTGATTGTTACAAGGAAAGTGCCATTGGCCAAAAGTGGGTTAGTGGGACATCACGTTGCAATTGGCCTGAATGATCAGTACAATCTCTATGAGTGATTAGGCTGTCCCTTTTATGTCGAAGAGTATAGAAGGTAAATAAAAGGAGAGTAGGAATGTAAGTATGTTCGCGTACACCCCTTGCTCAAAAACCATTTGTATGAAAAATACAGGATTGATAATAAGCAGAAGTAACTATTTTCAATTCGTTTGTTAGGAACATTGCAATCAGCCTGAGTTACTGGTCTGACTTATATGTACCTATGTACCATCAGGCCTAATGCAATGTTTCTAACAAATGAATTAAAAATATGCACTTCTGGTTATTGTTCATTCTAGAGAGTATAATGATGCAGTTCGTCCACACAAAGCGCAAAATAAATGAAAACCAAATAAGTTAAACTAAAAACCTCCAATATGGTCAAACTTAGTCAACACTCGCCAATTCTCCAGTCGTCAGACTCGACGACCAGAAAGATCATAAACGCAAGGTGACCGAATAAGTAAAAATAAAAACTTCCAATATGGTTCAATTTAGGCAACACTCCCTAATTCTCAATCTCGACGACCAAACAGACCATAAATGCAAGTTGGCTGCATCGAGGGGAAGGTTGGAGGACTCCGAAACCATTCAACGCTCGCGAACGGGTGTACAATTTATTTCCCGCGAACAACGTCGAGGATGTTAGATTCGAACCACCGAAACCTCCGCCCAATCGGGCTGAAATTTTTGCACGAACACGGGAACTCCTGCGTGGAAACGTGAGATCCGACACCGGGCACGGTCACTCCTGCATCCCGAGGTCCTGAATAATGCAGACCACCTATTATCCCTTCCGGAATCGCGAGTCATCATCTGACCTTCTGCTCGTGCGCAAGAATCCACGTTGCCACGGAATTCTAGAGGTACAGTGAGTGTCCCTCCCTGTCCCGCCGTGAAACCGGAGGAACGATGGCGAAAAAAGATGGATAATAATAAAGGAGTGAGGGAGAGTTGAGACTCGTCGCGTAGGAGAAGGCACGAGAAGTCGTGGGTTATCGCCGCGAACGTGATCGCATAAAAGATCGTAATGTTTTATGTGAACACGTGTATAAGGAAGGTCAGTTCTGTTGCTTCTGTCCTTGTTTCGTTGATTCCTCCACCCCTCCGTTAGAACAGCCATTGTCTGGCCGCAGGGAAACCCTTGTCGTCGGTCGATGTAGCGATTACTTCGTCGATCATCGAAATGTCCACCGTTGCTTTGTTCGAGGATACTATGCGATGCCGTGGAAGATTAGTGCTGAATTTTTTGGGTGATGAGGTTGGCATAGATCAGGGTAGTTAATTATTTTTCATTGAGAGATAGTACAAATTTGACTGAATTTTGAAGGTACCATTCTTGATACATTTCTCGTGGTAATAGGCGCTGTTCAAGTATATACAGTCAGTACCATAAGTAATCATACCATCTGTATCTATTGAAGAAATTTGTATAATTTAAATGACTGATTCGTGTTTATAAATAAATTTGCAATTGTAAATATATACATGTGTGAAGTTCATTCATATACATATTTATAATGGAAAATTTACATACGGAAAAGGTACATAAATGATGATAAAAGAAAATAACAACAAAGGGAAGTTGTACCTTTAAGGGCGCAAGCATCGTATAAAAAACTGATTGTGGTCTACAACCTAATAAACTATAACATAAAATAAAATATTAATAGTAGCACTGCATGCACTAGAATAGTCTACAAAACATATCCCTTTCGAATATAAAATACAACTTTCGCAGATCCACGAATTAGGATTACAGGACAAATAATCCAGCAACGAGGCTACACATGATTAAAAGGCGCCTGCACGTGGCCTACTCGAGTCGTTCTCGGTATGGAATTTCGGTCGTTCCGTTTGAAACGCCTCCGCGGCCGCGGCTCGACTCGCGAGCGTACGCGCGCCGCAAAAAGAGGATTACGAGCCGAGTCGCGAGATTCGCGCCAGATAGAAGTCGGTCTTGTCGCGCGGTACGGACTGATGTACAAATTGTCGGACGGCTACTTAAAACGAACAAGTGTTCATTACTCGACGTGATAAGTTTACTCGCGTCGGAGCCCGTCTCGTAAATTCACGCCGAAATCGCCAGCGCCGTCGAGACGACTAAATACGCACAAACGGAGCTGTATCCTCGATTGCTTCTTTAATTCGATCTTTTCACGACTTTATCTACTCGTTCGTCATTAATTAGTCGATCTATGGCTGCTTAAATCCACAAAAAATTTGCAAAACTAGTTAACTAGTAAAATTTGCAGAAATATAACCTACGGTCAGTCCTATAAATATTCATACCCTCTGTGTTTATTAAAAAAGGTTGTTTAAGTTAAATAATAGGTTCGAAGTTTTCAAATAAATTTGAAATTTACTTTATTTTAATTTGAAATTAAATGATAGGTTTGATGTCTCCAAACAAATTTTTCCTTATAAAAATATACAAGTGTAAAGTATATCCATGTACATAGTCGTAATGAAACATTTATTTGAGAACTTCGAACCTATTATTTAATTTAGACAAACATCATTAATGGACGTAGAGAGTACGTATATTAATGAGATTGACTATATAATTGCGAATATTCCAACAATTAAATTACGTCAATTAGCTTCGCTGCCACCTGAAAATTCACGTCCATTAAGTGCGAATAACATTATCGTAACGTGCGAGAGTTGATCTCCATGGAAATAATACTAACAACTTTATTTTTTCCATACTCGCAACTCGACTCGCGATCAGCGCCGGTGACGATTAACGTGATATTAATACGGACGATTGTAAATTTGGCTTTATATTGGCACGCTGCACAAACGTAATCTATTTCAGCGATATAAAGCAACGGGAATCTCGTGATAATTGTATACCAGGCGAGGTCCGCGATGCATTTATGCTTGGCTTATTTCAAACAGGCTGGGATCATAATCACGCTTCGGTACTGTCCAAGACTTCGTGCGGAGGATAACTGGTAGGGTTACTTAGTATCTATGAGTATTATCTCGGTATTTATGCCGAAGCCGTGACCCGGTGACAACGTGGATGTCACGAATTCCTTTTCGCAAACAACCAAAGGAAAAATCAGTATTCCGCGCGGTTGGATTCTTCCATGCAAATTCTGCACGAAACTGAAACATTCGCGCGAGGCAGCTAATGTGTACTTAGAAGTAAATAGGTCATTTCTATGCGGAAATACGGAGATGAAAATGATAAAGAAAAATAAATATAAAGATTGCGAAAGGTAATTGCATAAATTAAAATAAATTCAGAATTATATTTTTTCTCTATCACTTCATTAGGCAATGAAATTACCTCCTTTTCCAATATTTTTAAAAATAAAAATAAATTTTGTCTTCTCTTAATCGCTTACAGAATGTGTATCAGCAAAATTTGCTTCTTCTGAGAGGTTATCCATTTATCATAGCACTATCTTGTGTATCGCGTAGCAGACTATTCATTAAACCTACAGTGGCTGTGTTAAATAGACATTACTCTTATTTACGTTAAAATTTGCTGGATCATTCCCGATTGTTTGAAACATGGCTATATGTTAACGTCAGCGTTGAAGCGATCGGTTCAATGATCAGAAGCAAAGTCGACGTCACGATCGTCGGCCTGCTCGCTTCTTTGCGTTACATCAGCTCGATTATCAGGACTGATAGTAATTGCGCTTCGATATTTGAAAGATATTTATGTTCTGCGCTCAGCGTGCTCGAACGATAAATCTGAGAACTGGTTCGATCTCTAAGCTCTAATTTTGCCATCCACGATGTTCTATCGCTCTTAGAAAACCAGATTTAAAATAGAAATCGTTCTTAGAAAACCGTAAAATTGTAATATATTAGATAGGTTTAAATTGTAGTCAAAGAGATTCACAGTTTAAATTAATCGTAAAATAAATAAGTATAAATTAGTCACAAAACATAATTAACATGTAAAAAGTGAAAGGCAATACAAAGACCTTGCATCTCCTGTACCTTAAACTATGTAATAAATACATTCAATATGGATGTATTTATACATTGATCATGATACAGGGGCTTATGGACCACCGATGGTTCAAAGTCATTTTACTGTTACTAATAAAAAAGAAGTTTCCCAGTTCATCTTTCGTATTTAAAGAATATGATAAGCATAAAGAACGATCAACGATTTCGTTAAACTTTATACTTTAAAGAAAAATTCTTGAAGCTACCTGATCTTGCAACCATTATGCCACGGGGGATAAGTGAAACAAGAATTTAAATATGTAATTGCCGCTGTATCGCAGCGGGAACGATCGAATGTTCAGTACCTATTAACTGGCTAATTATGCAAGAATTGAATAGGGGACGAGATAATTGCGGACAAGACGCATTTAATAGACATTACGTGAAGGAAGGGAGGATTTCAATTGAAGCTTCACGGTTTAAAGAGGTCAGCAATTGTGCTGCGTGTTCCTAAGGTGGCGCGCGATCGTATTCATCGCGCATTATGATGCGCACATGTTGAACAGGTCTAACCATCTGCCGTACACATTCTCTTTATTGCGTACCATTTTTCGGATGATACTCGACGAACGACAACGCAACAGGTTACACGCTCTTTGAACGCGTTTTAACTGTATCTAAATATTTATTGCCATATCCTGCAACGTGTCTTGTCGGAGTAAATATTCTTCGCTATACGACGAACATTTCTGATACGAAGAAAAGCTGGTTTAGGTAAATGTTCGAATTAAATTGGTTCAATCGGTGTTGGAGACCATAAATTGTTATTTCCTAAAATGTAAAGATGTAATTATTTTTCAAATAATTTTTGTCGTTTTCTTAACTGACGTAGTATTAAATTAAAGTTAAATCGTCAAATTATATTCCCAATCAATATAGTCGTGAAGAATTGATACGATTACCGCCCATTGAATTCCAAAATAATGGAGTCCCCTCGACTAGCGCGGAACGACACAATCGTTACATAATTATCAATGAATTATGCGTGTTCAGTGACCGGAGTGTCCTCTGTGGATCGTCCCGCCGGAAGCGGATGCACGCTTCACGAAAGACGAACACAAGTGAAACGAGTCGTCTGTGCACAGACACGGCGCAATAGATAAGTCCGCGTGCGCCAGACAGACAACTACTCGCCGGAGAAGAACTGACAGTGCAAACAATCTTTGTGTGGAATCAGTGTAATTTTTGACGTTCTCTACTAATAGTTCAATTACTCTAATTATTATAATTGTCAAGTTACCGTATTAACTGTATTCACAAGTTCTTCTGTACTCATCTTGCACAGTAATACATTATTTCAACAAAATCAATTACATACAGTTGTATTTTAAAAAGTTTGGATTGGATACTTCCAATAGTCTACCACAAAAAAATTCTAAAAAATTCCTAATTTGTCAAACTCGAAACTCTCCAAATGTTCTTTTCAAAGAACATGCACATTAAACTTGTCCCAATAGAGGTTCAAGGTTATTCCCTCGTTCTTGGAGCGATTTATGGAGAATAAAGGACACACGAGCGCGATTAATCCCGCAGTAGCAGTTCGTGATTACGTGTCGAAGATCGCATCGCGGCTTCTCGTTGCGCAATGGATCCGCGGTCCTCCATTAAATCATATACGGAGTTCAAGAGAAACTGAGAGTGCATTTTCAGGCTCGAACACGTTGAGACTTTCAGTGGCCTGTTGGGTTAAAGCGTTTTATAAAAGGATCATTAAGCCCTATGGATAATCATCGATCCATACTCGTTTGTGAAAGTTTTCACTGAGGAGCTACTGCGAAAATTAATTGCCACCACTCGACGTCATCCATTCTTTCTACTTAGGAACTGCAATTTTTTGTTTCGCAAGACAAGTTTAACGTTGCATCAAAGCCCACTTTGAAATCGATAATTTCGAATATATTGCGTTCTGGATTGGTTAAGTAAATAGTGTTTATGTGTATGGGGGATGTGGAGAATAATTTTGCTTATAGATTGCACTGTCTGCGATTCGTTAGAAAACAATAATCCCTCCCCCAACTCTATTTCATCACTTGAGGCAATGAAATAATTATCACCTTATAACATTTTTTTGTAAATAAAAATAAATTTTGTCCTCTCGTTGATTACTTACAGAACGTGTATCTGCACATAGATAAAGTCGTGCTATCACGTTTTCTTTCCTCGAAATTTACAGACGGTTGAAGTGCGCGTTATCGATATCTCGTTGCAAACGTGTTTTACAAGAAATCAGAAGTGCACTCAGCGTCCGTTTAAGGCCTTTCCAGTAGCATCGATAAAGTTACGCGTGCGATTACGTGTCGAAGATGGTATCACCTTGAACGTCGTTACATAAGGTTTCCAGGGACGCACAATAGGGCCCCGATGTTCCATTAAATCGTATGCAAATACCCCTGGGAGAACAATGGAACGCGGACGGCCGGATCGACGTTCGAGAAAAGTCAGTGGTCGCCTGCCGGAACGCTTCCTGGATGTGCTAAGCGACCCAGGGGATCCCTGAAGAAGATCTCGAGGAATTCGAGAACGTACTTTAACCCTTCCACTGGTACTTCGCATACCAGCACTTGACTGACCACTTCGATTCCCTAACTTTGAGAATTACCGAAGAAGTTGACAGTTACTCGATGAAGTTGGGATTGATGTGTCTCAAAAATAAAACATAGTGTTCCAATCCTCTTCAAGGACTCCTTCAGGAGTGATCCTTTAGTCAGAAGTTTGCACTCTATTCCAAAATTGTTAACCAAAAATAGAATATAAGCAACTAAATCGCTCGCACATAGTTATTTTTATTTTGCACAAATTACTCTTTCTGTATTATTCAATATATTTTTCGTATTATTATTGTGTATACGACAATTTCAAAATTTGGAAATATACATCAGCTGTTTGGTGATGAAGGATAGATATATTCCTCCAAGAGGAATTCCGCCAGATGCAGTTCTCACGGGCGTGGCTGATTGAATATAAATCATAATAAATTGCACGACAGTATTAATTTATGAACCGATGATTTAGGATGGCGAGCAGCCTGCATAATTGACGCCTCGTTTCCGCATCCAGCCTTCCAGACAGCAACAGAAATTCATCTTCCATCTAGAAAGCTGGCGTCGTTGTTTCCTAGTAACGGAATTCAAGGCCCTTTCCTGCGGATACGTGATCGATCATGCACCCTTGACGCGTTCGTTATCTCTAACAACGCGCTCTGAAATTTTTGAAATCCCACGCATCCCACGATTGACTTGGTGGGAAATCGTCCATATCTCGAGAAAGCTTCGTCGATTTTTCTTTCTATTAAGCACACACTGTACCATATAATATAATCTATCCTGAGAAAGGAATATCGATACTTTCCAGCCATTCGAATCGATCGAATCCTTGCGGACACCGCGAAAGGATAATTTGAATTTTTTCAAGTAGTTAGAATGTTCATAAATTGTTCCATTTAAGCACTGAGCGTTCCCCGATCAATTTTCCAGTCGGATGGTATTCGAGGCATCTTCCAATCAGCAACAAACGCTGGAAATACCGCGGGACGTAGTTTTGCGTACCGTTTCGAGGAGCGGCGTGGTTCTTTCCCCCGAAGGCAAACGGGCGTACCGACGATCACGATCAAGATCATTGACTTCTCACGAATGTAAAGCGATCCCCTGAAAGCCTCCGTACTGCCGGTGCGATCTTTCGCCCGGATATCACGTGGACACGAAGAAAGGAAGGAGTTATCAAAGTCGTGCATCGCTGCGTCGTCACGAACTGGCTCACACAGAATTTTTTCCATCGTGACAACACACCGACTTACCTTCCTTTTTCTCCTGTCGTCATTTTCGATCGTTGAATTTCCGCCCACATACTTTTCCTGTGAATATTCCGATCGGGGGAAATTGTTTCCTCGCGGTTGACGTCTATCCTCTGCGTGGCTTATTCTAATTCAAAAAGCTGCTACATGGAAATGAAGAATAAGAAGGTACATGGCCGCAATCTATTAAAAGTAAAATCGTGTACCAAATAAACAAATTATGCACTTCATGATTTTGTAAATATTCTAACTGATCGGGTACTCAATTCTATACTCAGAGCTTCTTACACGTCTGAGATAAATCCACTATAAATGAAATCAAGTTTCAAATAAATAAACCATACGACTCATGATTCGAAAGGTACCCTAACCGATCAAGTACTTAATCCTGTCGACAAATCGACCAATCATACACACAGCAAGTCACCAAACCTAAACATTTCGCCATCATCCCTCAGAGACGTCTTCGTTAATCAAATTAGACGGAACACTCATTTCGCAACCGCACTTGTTGACTCTCTTGCATCCCATTATGAGCAACGTCCACGTTCGCGCTTATCGACGGATCTAAACATCTTCTCGGTTTGACTTTATCACGCCAGCGGCCACTGGTATTGCGAGGAAAGTTACGAACCGATAAAAGGAATAAATTGAACCGAACGCGGCGGTACTGCGTCGCGGGGAAAGGAAGAATGACTTTCTGTCTTCGCTGGATACTGAAACGCGCGTTCAAGGATAGCCTCAAGATCACGGTCACGTCGTTAGTGCTGGACAATCGCCATCTGTCATCGACCGTTTCGCGCAGTCAGTGTCCGCGCGCGTGGAGGCAAAAGAAGAGAAAACAGTATTACCGTGCCTCGATTACCGAAGCATATATCACTTCTACTTCGACTTCGAGTTCGCGTTTCCATTCGAGGAAACCACTGACAATTCATACACGCATAAATTTCGCAGGATTATCACGGAATATTGAAGCTGTTTCAATGTACAAAATTGAAAGTTTTTACACCTTTTTCTTAAAAGCTGATTATATTTATATATTCTTAAGTGCAAGTACTATTTATTCGCAAACACATTTCTACTTTCCCATTAATGACGATAACTATTTCCTACTTGGTTCATATGAGAGAACTTCTTTCATCATTTAGGAAATTTCAAGCTTCCTTTACAACGCGCTAGAGTAATGAGAATGTAGATCATTAAAAGAGCACGTCTCGCATTTTTTCTGTAGAACCTAATGTACCAGACGGTAAACAAGCGTTTTTAGTATCGGTGGTGAACACAGTATAATTCTGCGTCATCGTTACCTGGTCGCATAATGAGAGTGCTGATAGCAGAGTAGTTAATAACAAAGCACTGGAAAACAAGTAAAGTTACTACTGCAATTTATGAAACATAAAATGTCAATCAAAGTTCACCTGATATTGTGTAATAATATCATTACTATTAAATACATTAGGTTGTTACACACCTTTGTAGGAAGAAGTGTTTCTTCGGTAATGAAAGCAATAAGGCGGAAAAACTTCTTAGTTATAAGAGAAACTATAAAGTTCGTACTGGATGAAGAAATAAATTTTAATTATTCATAATATGCTAAGTATAAAATTCACACTTAACGAAGAAACTTTCGATTTCTATTGCTCCTGTTGCCAAAGAGCTTGTTTCTCCTTGCCATGATATCAAAGGATTTTCTAATGCATGATTTATGAAAAACTATATTTCTGCAGACCTCCATAGCGATGCATGTAATTTTTTCAGCAAGGTGTTGCTCACAATAAGGCCTTGGGATGCACCATGATCGCCAACGAAGGCCATCTGTCTTGAGCACTCCGTTGCAACATTTTGTATGGACATTGAACCTTGATTACGAGGAGAAAGGTCGGTGTCGTGCAACCGTGTTGCATACTAACGAACCTCGTCGTATTTTGTTCGTTCGGTCTCGTTATTAGAGGAACGAGGACGCGAGAGCCGTGTTCCATGAATCAAACTATTCCTATCGTGATTCAGATCATACGAGCATGCGAACTGGTCACTGACCGCTTCATCAAAACAGTTCCCATATAGACAATCACAGTTGTATTGATAATTATAGATCGAAGAATTGTTGATTCTTTATAAGTGCATCATCATTTTTAGTTTCCTTTTAATTTATATAAAGTAATATGCAAGTTCCTTCAACTGCATGTGTGAGATTGTTCTTCTGAAGAGGATCTACAAGACCTGGTAATTAATCATGTGACTATAAATAATTAATGAAAGAAGGACACATTGGATAAAACCTGTTAAAAACTATTATACCACAATTTCACTGATAAACAGACTCGAACAACGTGTTATCCCGAAGATAACAAGTTCCAGTTTCGCAGCAAACGAGAAGCAAGGCATAAAAATTTGAATGATCCTAAAATTCCCATTACCCTGATGGTTATTGGAACAGGATGCACGTAAATAGCGAGTCGCATTCGCTCGATGGTCGAACAGATCGTTGACTGTATAAGCGCCGATCATTTACACGCGATCTTCTTCCGGCACGTAATACCGAAGCTAATGAGCCCACGTATCTCGAGTACAGGATACATAAACGTGTGGACACGTCGCTAGCGGGAGAAAACGAAGTCAAACCAAGGAGAGAGAGACAGAGAGGAAGGGAGAGGTTACAGCGGTGGTGATTCCGAAGACAAGCTGGTAACACGTACAGGAATAATTAATAGTTCTAGAACAGGGTATTTATCCAGACTCCCTAGAAGCCCATACACGTGTCTTAGGTGAAGCGGGAACAAGAAAACTTATTATATATACTCTAACTTCGAGTGGAGCTTGTTGACCTTTGCCAGATTAACACGAGGGAAGACGACCCACAGAAGCGAAAAAAAATGTGTTCCAGAAATTGTTTACTACGAGAGAGGGCTTCGACAGGCGGCGCCAGATTGAATCGATCGGACGTTAATGGAGATTAATTTTTATACGGCCTACATCCCACGAACGCCTCCTCCCACCGATGTGAGACAAAGCCTGTAAGGATACGGGGATAAGTATCGTTACATGTGCCAAGCCACGGGGATAGTCATAATGTAAGCATTGAACCGACGATGGTGCCTGAACCGTCCATTGTATTCCGTAGCCGGAGTCGCAGGTTCGGCCAGCCTTGAAGCAGTGAACCTCCCAGCGCGACAAGATGATGCATTGTTACAATGCCCGGGCCTATACTTGCCCTTTAGGGTCACGCAGAAAATCGCAAAGGTTAAGAGGTATCAACGTCGGTGCATCTACCTTCGCCCCGAGCCATACAACCCCCTGGCGTTCACGTTTCAACGACATCTCGCGGTTTCCGTTCGCTCGTTTCCTGTGGGAGGACCAAATAGAGCCAGAAACGAAGTACTGGTATCCTGACGGACGAATTAGGTTAGCTTAAGGGTGCTTAAAGTAGACATCGAAGAGTCGCCTTATACTATCCATTTCATTCAAATTAATGTACCTACCAAAAATGAAAACAATAAAAAGTACCAGTGTATATTGCTCTTCAATTTTTACTCATTTGATCATTATCAACCAAGGAAGTACTCGCACTTAATATTCACCAATTAAGTAACACTCTTAATGAAATCATGAAATATATCGATGCGAGAAAATTTGACAAACGAGTAGTAGAAGTTTAATATCAACGAAACATATGTTCTCTGTCGAAAGAAGGGATGTGCCAACATTCGCTGAGATGGTAGGTCGTGACCCTTTTAACTGTCTAACGGCAACGTTCGTATCTGTAACGTATACGTCAAGCTGAAAATCGTGGAACAACAGTTGAACTACTTAAGCAATCAAAACGACGTCTCTATTTTACCGTACCGCGACCATAGACGTCACGGCGTACAAGTACCCTGGTATCGTAGACCGGGCACGCGTGTGTTGTACACGGATAAACGTGAATATTGACGGATGTTTTAACAACACTCGTTTTATGGGCCCGGTGAGGCATCGTGGAGAACACGCGCTATCAGCTAATGGACCACGAGAAACGTATTCACTAGGTGGTTAGATTTAATGCCAGGTGTGGCGATAATGTCAGCGCGATGGATTTTCCATGCTTCGGTGTCTTCGCGAATAAAGCCCTCTGGAATGACTCCTGCAAACCCATTCGACGAGCATTAGCCTTGAACTTCCAGTTAGAATCTTAAATATTATACCATCCATTAAATGGTGTTTAAAAGGCAGTGATTCTGCAGAGCATTTTTATTGATGGTGAGATTTTATCTGGATGAGTTCTAGAACCAATCGCATAACTCATAAGTACGACTCATAAATACGTCTAGTTCTTTGACTAGAATTGCTACTCAATTTTTTTTCTCGCGCTTTCTTATGTTATCTTTGCAAGGGAATCGTAATTTCTTAATCCTCAATCTTAATACAGGGTGATAACCCTTAACTGATGTCGTGAAAGAGAGTTAAATAAATAGCATCGTGGATCCAATAGAGTCATAGCTCTTTCTAATAATCGAAAATAAAAAAATTAGAATGACGATGACATGTATGTACAACGCTTTTGTTTCGGGCTTGCAATTGCTAGCTAAATCTCCTGGACGTCAGTCATTGTCATGCTTCCATAGTCTCGCTTCTTTCGAACAGTATCAGATGGAACCCACTAGCTGAGCTACGGGCCTAGGCGATAGTCTAATCGCCTACTCTCATCCCCATCACTCACTCCTCCACGCTCCAGCCACTCCTTCGGGAATTTTATTTTATTTATCAAGCTATATTTTATTGGAGGTATCTACTGCTTCCGAAGCTCCTACAGAGAAAGTCTACGGCGAGAATGGTTTTTGAGTTAAATTAAACATCTATCGTTAAAATAAATTATTCTAATTATTCTAATTTGTGAACTGGGAAACGTAAGAACTTGAGTGGAATACTCTTCAGAGAGATAATATCAGCAAGATGGTGTTGTAGTTAATGAAACGATAGAGCAGAGTATAATACTTTAATAATTAATGGATTTATTGATTTCTCCTGGTTATTATCACAAACCCAGTTCTTCCAAATCTTTAAATTCTAAAAACTGTTATTGGTCAACTATAAATTTCTTCAAGGGACCAAAGATACATCAAACTCAACAGACAAACAACAAACACTACATGGAACTCCAAGACACGACTCTTAAGCAACAGAACCCCGAAACAAGCTTTAAACTCCTTTCTTCGCACGTGTATATTAGATTTTCAATAGATACCAGTCATTTCGAAACACCTATTCGACTATAAATTCCCTCGAGGGCCAAAAATGCACGAAACCCATGGGGCCAACAGTAAATGCCACACAGAACTCCCAGACACGACTCCTAAACGTTGGAAAGGGGCCAGACGTTGCGGTGGGAGAAGTATTTGCCGTTTAACACGAACTTCGCGAAGATCCGTGTGCCCTAGGGGTGAACGAAGAGGCTCAATAATGGATATCGATGATGTTGGAAGAGACATCGGCACGTCCGCACGCATTCCGGCAGCCAGTTATAAATCACTGATTCGTATCTCGGTAAGGCCTCCTTAACCAAATGGATGCTACTGTCGATTTGAATTACTGCCCTTACCCGGCGAGAGCCATTGCCAGCCGACATCGACTCCAAACGGTTCAAAGTTCTATGTAAACTACCGCCCACGTTTACATTCTCTTGGCTACGGTGTGTACGCCCCCCTCCCCTTTCCTCCCCCTGCTGTGCCATCACCGATACCCTAGCCCCCTTCGGTGCAACGAGGCTCTACGTCCGCAGCTCTTCTTCGAGTGATCTAAGGAAACGTCCTCGCGACCGAGAGAAAGACGACGCTGTCGCTCATGACTGCTGGGATTTAGAATCGAGGGTGATAGCGACTGAATAAAAGATGAAGGAGCAACGTATCGCTCCGAGACCGTCTCGTAAAAGTTCCTCCCAGGAGAGACGCGTGAAAGACGACGTACAAGATTCTCCCTCCGTTTCGTTTGGGATTTAGATACGCAGATAAGTCGAAATTCTAGAAACTATTGAAGTGCGTGGGGAGACCAGAAGGTAAAAGGACGCGAGGAACTATGTAAAAGGATTTGAAGGATCCTTCGCAACATGGCGCCTATCTTGAACTGCTTCTCCGGATGGTCGTCACATAAATTGAGCCACTTGTCGCGATCAGCTTTATCTTCGTGCCGTTCAGACGAGGCTGGATTCGCGTGATGTCCTTTGTTTGGAGCGAGACCTTTAAGAGTCCAAAGCTTCAAAAATTAGACACTTACCAACATGCATCTTTGCTTAAAATTGTCTGATATTTTTCTGATATGTATACAAATTTCCTCTGGCACTCAAAGGGATAATTAATCATATTATCACGCGGATTCTAATCGAAAGGAGCCTCATCCACTGTCTCGAGTAGGTATACAACCTCTAGCAGGTACTCAAAGGTCCCAAGTGAATTTATGACATCACCTGCCTAGGAATGCGAGAATAGAGACAGTAGAGGTCTATTCGCTTCCTCCTGATCCCCCAGGCATACCGAACAGATCCACGATCTGTAACTTGGATCAGGAATGGCCACGATCCTCCCTTTCGGCGCACTTTTTACCAAGACCCTGAGAATGGTTCGGAAGGTTGTGTAAAATGTCTGTGTGAGCACGTATAAGTGTGAGTCAGGTGCGAGACTGCGTGGGCTGTGGAAGATGCGTCTTGGAAATGATTGTCTCCGGTCTTAAGGTTGTCTCTGGTCGAACACCGTCGTGTCTCGGGGGAGAACAATTGTCTATTGTACTTTTTTAAGGAGCCGGCGTCGTTTAATGAATCCTGACGAACGATACGCGGGACGAGCCTGATGGTTCTTTTGGAATTTTAACCCTGAATTAACGGCGCGTGACGCTTGCGCTTCTTGCCGCGAAAATATTCGAGATATTGTCTCGGGAATTATTCGAGTAATTGCGAGTTCAACCCTCGAGTCACTGGGGCAATTTATTACCTTGAAATTTTTACAAATATGTTTTGAAGTCGCGTTGTTGCACTTTCAGTCGAATAATTTACTGCATGTTGTATATATGTATTTCTAGTATATTATATTTATTTTCTGTTTTATGAATTTTATTCTAGTTTCCAACATTTATCAAAAGAATTCATTCCTTATCGATACGTTCATGATTTAATTAATACTCAAGCCAATAAGTGGCTCAAGTTGCAGAGCCATTAAATGTCTCTGCAGGAAAGCCTCGAGAACATTTTTTCAGCGAGTTTTACATAGATAAATATGTCTTATTAACAAGTATACGTCGTTTTTGCAAGTATATCTCAAAGTCGCCGTTCTATGTCACGCAGAACAATAGCAGATATTTCTCGACACATTCGTCACGTTGACAACTTTGTATTTCACACGCCCAAGGGTTAATAGTCCAGCTATAATTAACCAGCTTAGAATTTCGCAGCAGGTATTACGTGGTTTTCGTTTTGCAGCTGCACGTGATAAGATTTAATGGAAGATTAAAAGTAGCCATTGCGCTGCATTTCTACGCCCTCGGAACAAGTTCAAGATAAATATAACTAGCCAATCCAGATCGGCTTATCGCTAAATTAATAGCCTAGAATGATCTAGTGCAGCCGTTCGTTGCCACTATCGCTTTTGAAACGCTTCGCAACGTCCGGTCGCGAGCCATCGATCGCCAGGAATGCCAAAAATGATCCCTCGAGGTCGACACCCAGGCCATTCCACGTCTTACAAGTGAGTTTTCAGGGTGACTAGTTGCGAAACCATCGATACGTTTGAGCAATTGGTATATATCGACAGCGTCATGTAAAGTAGCATTATTAGTATTCAGGGAGAGTAGCGGCGGCTGAAGAGGCGAGAAGCGTCTAGGAATTCCACCGAGGAAGAGTAATTTTAGCTACTCCCTGTACCTCGAACTTGATAAAGTCTATCAAAATAATACTGAAAACACACAACTATTAAAATGATACAAATGAAAGTCTTTCTAATTTTATCCCAATGTCTTTACTTTCCTCGGTACATTTATACATAATATCAATTTATTCTTGCCTTCCTAGATCCAGAACCCTCAATACTTTTCAATGTAAACATCGTTAAATCCCCAGAGGACGATCGACAATGCTACAACCTGCATTAGTTCGATCCTCGTTTATTCACGCGAGTCAGCTTCCCTCGCTGGAAGCCCAGGAAATTCTCCTACAATTTCCAGTATTTTTCAAACGCTGTTCCGTCAACGCTAGCAACATTCTGACAAATAAATGGAAGTACCGACATCGTGATTAATGTCGCTCCTCGCGGCAATACGCATCCAATTAAAAAATCGTCGATCATCCTCGGCAGCTACGCCGAGAGAACTAAGTCTAGAAATTCGAATCCATACATAGCCACACGTGCATAGAGGGGGAGTACGCGCCATTATTCCAAGCAACGTACGCAGCGGCACACGTATTTGTGCATTAGCTGGTGGCAGCGGGGCTGTCGTGACAGTCACGGCTCTGAATCATTCATTCGTCCCGTGACGTCGGTTCACAGCAGCCCCAGCGCCCGTTGCACTTTCGTGGTCCTTTTGTCGTTCCCGCATATCGCGGTTAATATTGTACGTACACAATGCAACATCGTCTCGGGGCGTAGGCAGACCGCAACAGGGAGAGGCTCTTCCTTCCACCAGGTTTTTACTTCTCCACTCGTCGTTCTCTTCTGGTTCTTTCACTTGTTCTGGGTGTGACGAATTTCGCCGCCACGAATCGTGTCCACCTACCATTGCGACATCACGAGGACCCATTGTTTGAAACATTTGTGGGGATGTTTGCGAGGCCCTTAATGGTTATTCGGAAACTGACAGTACTTTGACGTTTATCGGAGGGATGCTAATGTGAATGAATGGAGATGTTTTTTTTTTTTTGTGGGAGTGATTAGGTTGAAGTGTGGCACTGGTGTCTGTAGTTAGGCTTTCAGATATTCTACTGACAGCACATTTTGGGAAGATACATTTTATAATCATTGAGGAGGCCCTACATTCCAAGATTGATGTTTTCGTGAATTTAATTGAAAGGATTATGGATAACTGTGGGGATAAAATTATTACATATTTGATTTATAGTGAAAAATTAATTTTGGTCAATTGTAGAATTGCTATACAAATATTGTAGAGGTCCTTCGTGATACAACTAGCAATAGGTAGATTCTTTATCTGAGAATTACTCGAAAGTGTAGTGCAAAATTTTTCCAAGGATACTTGTTGTTCAAGATAATCAATGTTGATGATTCTTGGAGCAACCTGCCATGGGTATTTTAATTTCAACCAAGCAATCCCTACAATTATTATTAAGAATCCACGAAAAAAATACTTCACTAGTATCTGAGTCAAACAAATAGATCTCTCAGCCTTCTAACATCAACATCGAGTGTCCAACTTCTCCCAGAGATCCTGAATCACCAGATGACAAGAGTCTCGGTACGAGGGGGACCTGGGGGTGTCCCGAAAGGTACAAACAAGACGTTTCGAGCAGTCAAGCACCCGTGTTAGCCAGCCGCGTCGAGTATTTTGGTGGAAAAAGCTCCCCGAGAGTTGGTCTGTATATAGGAAAACGTCGGCACGCTTGATAAACGTCGGCAGTTCCGCCTGGCGGAATCACAGGACGATACAAACTGGAAAGAGGGGAAAAACGACTGGAAGAAAAAGAAGACGAGGCAAAGAAGGGGAACGAACGAAGAAATACTGGAGCCGTGAGCGCACATGCCTCTAGCCGTCTCTGTTCCTCAACGTTGGAACGTTGCGCCCAGCCTGAACTTATGTACCGGCTGCTGCGGCTCTCTCGCTACGGTTATAGCGCTGCTGAGCCCGAAGAATGTTGCTGAGGAATCATAGACGGACGTGCTGCCAGTGACTGCCACGCAAAAGGACATTAGAGAACTAGGCTCGAAGCCGCTTCGTTCTCTCGTTCCGCGACTCTTAGGATTTCCTCACGGAACGTGTACACATCCTTCAAGCCTGTTCGCCGTCTTTCTTCACCGTTCGACGGGAAAATTGAAATGCGCGCGGCCTTCTCGCGGGGAGAGTGCTTTTTATATACCCTGGAAGGCAGCCAGACGTTTGCCACGCTCGATTCCAGGTGATTTCGTACATCCACTGTTGGATGTAATCAAACTTCATCGTGTGTATTGGGTTGTTGCATAACTCGTGACACGATCGATATAGGGCTGATGACTCGTTCGAAAATGAGTCAGAAATGGAGAATAATGTTTTTTTGTAAGAGGCTTTGGTTTCGAAAATATTTGGCAACGACAAAATAGAAGGTATCGTTATGAATATCACTAACAAAAAATATTATAAGCTTCAAAATTAGATTTTATACATCAACGCTAGACAACATTTAACAACGATACTAATTACTCCTCATCGTGGTAGCGTAAAGGCCCCAACGCGAGCGGTTTGAACACCTTGCTAGAGGATGAATTGAATTTTGCAATGTGCATTTCGTATAGCATTCGTAGAGTGCTAATAGCGTACCAGCAACCTTTTACGCATTTAATTTCAATTTCTTACGGTGGACTTGGCGCGCAGCGGCACATAAATTATGCAAAGTTTCTTAGGGATACTGGTTGCGAGAATAGACCGAGTAATACCGAGGAATTAGACACATCTTTCGAGGTACATGTTGAAATTATATTCACGCGACGGGACGAGGTTCACTGCACTCCCACGGTTGCACTTTGTTCCAACGGCGATTTATTCGCGCTCGCTGATTGAATTATGTAATTACCGCATTTGTGCAGCTTTAAGTGGTTCACCGACTCGATTATAACGGCGGAGAGAATTTGTAAAGTGCGGGACGATAATCCGCCTTCGTTTCGTAAATGCGGATACATAATCGACTGTTAGATTTTTCATTGAAATCTTTGATAGATCCACGGACACACACGAATGTAGTCCGTGGATCTATCAAAGATCGTAGATGATTTAGGCTCTGTACGTTCTCGTTAGTAGCTTAGTTCTCTTCGGAAAGAGTTTGGGGAAGAAATGCCAATTCCACTGGGTACATAATAAAAGTACTACAAAAGGAATTATAACCTGAGTACTTATTTATTAGACCACATTTCCTAACATCAACAAAAGGAAAGTTGAATATAGGAAAGAATACAATTTATCTATAACTAATAAGTAAATTTCTATTCTAATATCCATACATTCGATTCGAATCCACCATTCAAATTAATCACTGAAAAAATTAACCTCGCTGACCTTTGTATACTCAGTAATCAATCTCTAGCTGCTTACGCCATACAATGCATATGAGTATACGAAGAATAAAAATACAAATAACAGAGTAACGAATAAAGCTCCATCTTAATAATGATCTCTGCGCGAGTTCAACCGAATAACGGCCCACCGCGGAGAGTTCAACGCCTGCAATTCACTCTGACAGAACACTTTGTCCACCAAACGCACAGAAATCAGACGCGTTTCATTGCTATGCCGCAATTCGACGCTCGCTGCAAATAAAGATATAAAAACCTCCCAACAATATACGTTCCCATCGCCTTTGCTAAATCACCTATTGTCCGCGGAAATAAAAATTCGCCGCGAACCCTCTTCCCAGACATTTCTTATTACAATCAACCGCGTGGAAACACGAATGCACAGTTAATCGGTCAATTCATCGATCTCGAAATTGAATTTTCCCAACGATGCCAACTGGACACCTACCATTGAGAAACGGTGCCTCGTGGCATGGTCAGTTAATTGGTTTTGCCAATTGAAATTCAAACGTACGCTTACGCAACGACGTTAAACTCTCGATGGGTGGATGCCCGGGTTTAATTTCTAATCGTGCAGATCGAAACGAAGCGTTTCAGTTGATGATGAGAATGAAATGACTGGGATTGGTTACGTGGGATTTGTTAACTATCGTGGGTGGAGGGTTTTTAATTTAACTTAATGAATTTCGTGTGTCGCGCAGGGAGGATTAGCAAAGTGTTTCAAGATAATAGAATTAGTGTGAAAAGAATGAATGAATTCATTGTTGATGACCATTCACTCAAGTTCTAGTTACTTCAAATGAGTCTCTCAAAAAATTAACTAGGATTTGCTTCTCTTTGACTTTCGAATAATCAGTTGGTGCTAATTAATGCTTCCATAGTATAAACAATTTTAAAAGACAATGTGAAACCACTATTTCGAAGAATAGTTTTATCGAAATAATTGCGATTATCCTCGCGGGAATAATCGATCGTATCATTTCATCAGAGACGCATTGTGGAATGAAGCGGAATCCAGCCGTTTTGCTAGGTCTCTTTGAACAAGAACAAGCCATGAAGAGAATGAAGGCCTTCCGCCCAAGGAGAAAAGAAACCCTCGTGCCTACGATAAAGCGTTTCGTAGATTATCGCGCGAGTGTACGTTTCAATTCAGACCCAGGGCGATCGGGTTTATCCGTGGCCAACAATCCTACTGATTGTGATCGATATCTGATCTCGTAGCTGAATGCCTGTCACGCCGGACGATGTGGCTTTCACGCCATACCATCGGTCATAGACTCTTTTCGACAACCTCTTTTGTGTTAGGCGGAAAACAGACGTATTTAACTGTTGCATAATTGATTAAAAATTAAAAAGTTCGTTGCAAAAATTGAATTTCAAGGAAAAAGATCTTTTAAGTATTAAATTTTTATTTTTGAAACTCAACGTTCCATGAATAAACTGTAAATATAAAAAAAGTTTCGTTTTGTTATTTTCTATAAGCTGATATTCTTTTTTTAAATTCGATCGTTCGACTAGTGTCTTCTTTTTCTATAAGACAACAGCAACAGGATCAGACCACTACGAAATTTCAGAAAAAATGTCACACACGTTTCATTCTTCATGGTTGTGAGTCAGGCTTAGATTCACCTATAAAATAGACACCTGATAAAAATTTACTTAACCAAGTAGCCAGTATAACGCAGAAACCTTCAACGGAAAATCATCACAAGATTTTTCACACATTTCTGAATTTTGAGCTGATGACTGCATTATACGTTATACTCAAAAACTGTCGTTTCTGAAATAGTCAATCAATTTTGCATACGTGTTTGGAAGCGGGGACAGCTATCGTCGAGCGTGTCCTGACGATTCCTACCGGGAAGAGGAACGATTCCAGGCGCATAAAGGGCCAATCATCGAGAACGATAGGGTCTCCGGAAACGTGCGAGCAGACTCATTCATTCGTTTCGTTTGAATCGTACGGGCAGGATGATAACTCAGCTCTACGCTTCGCTGGCATTTCCTCGCCACGATTAAAGACCCAACAGACTTAACCTAGCCTAACGCAGAGTTCCATAGAACCCTTCCTTCCCTACGTGCCGACTCGCTCACATGAACGACCACCGAGAGCTGGACGGGCGGGCAGCCATTTTGTTATATAACTCGCACGCAAGGAGGCTCCGTCGTCGGTTAGAAAAACGCTTAGACAATGCCGCGTTGCGGCTTCGATCGTATAAGGACTGTATAGGATGCAACGACCCTCGCCAAGACGCTCTCCCTCTCACCGGCCTCCGCGAATAATTACGAAATTTTGAAACTCTCCAATGAGTTCACGAGGATCAAGGAGGGTGGACCTACTTATCAAGTGAACCAGTATTTGATCACCTGATAGTTGCAAGAAGTTGACATATGAGAACATATACACTGAAAGGTTTGTTTCTTGTTAACCAGTCAGCTGTGATTGACGAGTATACTCATCAAGCGTAAAGTTTAATTACCATTGGTTAGTTAAGGGTATGTTTCACATATTAATTTGAGCAGCAGAAGTGGCATGAATTTTTGGGGACGACCTAGTATATAGTCGTATTTGCGATTCAATATCACTCTGTGTTTCACACTGTGCTCTAAAAAGAGAACGCCACAGTCGACTGGTTAAACTAATAGATAGGGAAATGAATAATTAGGTATAAAAATAAATCGAAAACGTATAGCACAATTTTGATGTCCAAATTTTCTATAAATTTCATTCTGCGTTTTCGATTTACTTTTGAACATAGAATCATCACATTCTTGGTCTCCTTGGTCCTTGGCTTGCTAAAAAAACTCGCTAAACCTACTGATATTCGGTAGCCCGAAACGCTCCATCGAACGGTGCCCTCGAGTCCAAATAGCAATTTAAAAGTCAGATAGCATTATAACGAAACGAAGGCTATTTTACGCCCCTCGAGCGCCACAATGACTCGGGGGGCCCCCAGAATTTACATCCTCCGTGAAACCGAGTTTCGTGTAAGCTCGCGGTTCCTCGACGGAGAAGGGAAACGACGAAGAATTCGTGAACAAGCCACGCCGAAACCCCCCCCCCCCCCTTCGGAAACGGGTGAAGGAGAATGGGGGGCAGCGAGGGGCGACAGAGAGAAGGCGAAGTACGATTCGAAGGAATCGTAAATTGCCCAAAGGCTGCGTGGCCATCTGTTCATCCTGGTATCCGTGCAAACCATTGTCAGCTATTTTTCTTTTTTCTACCTCTACCTCTTCTTCCCTCGCTATTTACTACGGACCTATAAGGGTTTGCGACCAAGGGAACCCGCGGCACCACGTGTTCCTCTGCGAGCACGATGCATTCCCAGGCCGCGGGTCGCATGGAAAACAATGCTTGGCTAAATGAAAAATCAGGAGAAATTCTGTAATTGCCAGGCCTGGTATTTCGCGTTCGTGAGCGCGTGCATCTATTCTAAAACACTTGAACCCGTGTCAGCCGCATACTTTACAACAGATTCACGGGACTAGAGCGAGAGACGCGGGATCCGTTCAATGTAAACTCGCCACCTTATCGGGGAACCCCGCCGCATCGCTCGCGAACACCTACGATCGTGTGGTATTGATTCCTCGTTGGTAACGTTGTCTGTTACCAGGTTGTTTGTTGTTTGTTGTTAATAGTCTTTGATGGTTTCATCCATTATTTGTGTGATAATTGAATCATCAACGACTCGCATATTTTTAATGCTGTATTACTTAATTTAGAGGCTTGGAAAGGAGAAGTTAGAAAATATAATAAAATAAAATAAAAATATAATCAGGTTTGAAGTTAACATACACCGATATTGACATGCGATCGATGGCTCAACGAATACGTCTACATCGTTTTAGATCAGCCTTCACAATGCTCATTGTCCTGCGCCAAGATGCTTGAATCATACGTTGCAAATATCGAAAAGGACTGTTAGTTCTGATTCATCTTCCGAGCATCATGCTCATTCTCCATCCTCCTCCACCACGTTTCCTTCTTCGTCGAGATGATAAATAGAAGCATGACTCACGTTGCCGTGCGCGAGGTGAAACAATAACAGAAACATTTTTTAATAACCACCTTGGGCAGAGTATGAATATCGTTCCTAAAACAGTGACACTGCATCCTCCAAGGGCAACAATTTACTCCTTTAAAGGAGGCTCTCCATTTTCCCTCCGTGATCCAAAGGTATATCCGGTCGCAACTTGGCGCGGCAATTTTACAAAACGAGCTTCTCCCACAGTCTCTACTTTACTGTACTCCGCGTGATTATTAAAACGAGTTCTTACGCCTCGGTGCGAAATTCCGCCACGAAGCATTGCTAAGAGTTAGCGATGGGACGAATCGAATAAACCACTTGTTAATGGCGATACGTATCACCTTCGGACATTCTGCCAAGGTATCATACAAAGTATGGAAATGTGGTGTCATTGGTACCAAGGAAATCCTGATGAATGACATTCGAATAAGTCTCAATCTGGACAACCATGAAAAGTCGTTTAAACCCTGCAACTCTGTCCTGAAGCTACTTTCAGTCTCCAGAGTCACTCCAGTATACCAAAAATCCAGCATTAAAGTCGGTTACAACGTCCCCTCACAAAGTCACGCGCACGCAAACACACATCCCAGTGCGAATCGGAGTTCCCTCGACTCATCCAGCGGATCGGTTAATTCCAAGTATCCTTCTGCCCGTTCTTCTGCAGCTTGACAGACAGCCGAAGGTAACGCAGCCCCGCGTCAGGCGCAAATGCATCTCGTTACACCTCTGGAGGCGCATATGCGCGCGTCGCGGTAACGGGGCCATTCGCTTTTATTATTTCGCCGATTTACGGCAGGAAGTCATTACCGCATGCAGATTCGCGGCGCGCCGAAGGCCGAAGGCCAATCTCCGGGGGTAGAAAAAAGGCAATGCGTGCGGCTACCTCGCGCGAACGTCGAGAGGAAGACGCGCGAATACGCGGGAAATTAAATTGAAGATGCGAGTAGGAACGGACGTTCGATTTTTATTTATTCATTTTTAGATTCCCTCTAGCGATGGGTTGGGAAGTGAGTCTAATTTTGGTGAAACTTTGGAAGAATGTTGGAAATTGGTAGAGACTGTCAACAAAAAAATGCAGTATAGAGATTCTTAGTTAATAAAATATTGGAATTGAAAAACCTACGAGTGACAAGCATCTTAGTGGCCGAGTCTCTAGACATATACGCTGTTAACCTACCCCAAGCGTAATCAGACCTAATCGAAGCCCTTCTGCGCCATAATCAATCGACAAAAAAATACAATCGATACCCTCCCATTCCCCCATTTGCCTGTAGCGAAAAGCCTCCGAGCAGCAGGTAGTCCGTTAGCTCTATAGCGATCGTATCGCGCAGCGTAATCGCACCGCGCAGTGACACGACGTGTCAGACACGAGACATCGTGCTAAACGGTATCCTGTAACACCTCGGGTGACACATCGTGGGCTCAGGTCGCGGAAAATTCGATAGTACGCACGAGACGCCACAGGAATTTCGATACGGGGTGAATACGATGCCAGGTACGATAATCTGAACGCGATCTTTATTACTGGCGCGCGCACCTTGCGGTCCGCCAGCTCGCGCTGGTATATCTAGCCACGGCTTTGCAGCATGCATTAATGCGGGTACCTCATGCGGCGCGAGAGAGACTATCGAGGCGCGCGGCTACCTCGGAGCGAGTATACGATCACCAGGTAGCGCCGTCGACGGATGATAAGTTGCGTCTCGAGAGGAAAAATCACGGAGCCTTAATTGCTCGGGACGATTAACCGAAGTAATCGGCCTTTGTGCGTTCTTCTTGCGGTCACTCGATTAGATCTCGGCTGGTTCGATTTTCAAAGGAAGAATGGAAAAGTTTATAGCCTGCGGGCCTGCCCATCGAGGAAGTTCCTCTTCATTGGAGTAGAATTACTTGCTCTTACATGCGTTAAATCGGCTTTCAACTTTAGGCTGATGAATTTATTAGGATAGGCTCAGGTGGTTTCACTTTGGTAAATCAGGGGGGAATTCTTGATTTGTAGCTAGAAGTAAAGTTTTACTTTTGTATGATCTTCTTCAATCGAATCGATTTTTATTTAAATACTATTAGTAGCACTACCAAGGACAGTGCATACTTATTCTATATATTGTTATATTTTTTAAATTTTCCAGAGAAGCAATATTCCACTTTATGGATACAATTAGCCTCAATCCTGTTTTAATAATTATCATAAAAAATTGTAGCGAGGACATCGTTAATAATTGAATAATTTTATATGGACCATAGCACCCCAAAAAAAATTTGTTACTAAACAAGCATGGCATCATTTCAATTACAGATAAAATATTAAATAGCCAATTTTCCCTTCTTTTCAGCCTTCCAATTTTCAATAATGCACTTCACCTCTATAGGAACACTCGACCTTTTCTTTCTCCCATACCAACGCACTGTATGACAATCACAAACTATGCAACGGATAATCGAATAAAAATCGAACCAAGTCCCGTCAATCCTTGGGCGTGTAGGAACGCCTCTCCGCGGCGGTTCGAAAAAACTGGTACTTCGTGTATCGTTCGCGTCTATCTTCCCACATGTCTGAATGATTATGCAAAGTGCGGAGCGGCCGTCAAAGCATGTAGACGCCGCTCCTCGCTGCACTCTGTAGACTTCAACGTCAGGGGATGATGAGCTAAACGCGTTTGGAAAAATCGACCGCTTCTA
This sequence comes from Hylaeus volcanicus, assembly GCF_026283585.1. Lineage (NCBI taxonomy): Eukaryota > Metazoa > Arthropoda > Insecta > Hymenoptera > Colletidae > Hylaeus > Hylaeus volcanicus. The sequence goes on from NC_071977.1 coordinate 10,849,419, forward strand.
ATTATCGTGGAATCTCTGCTCGCATTCCATATTCTTTCGTTCCTTTCTAAATACCATCAAAGGAAACTAAGTCACGATCCAATGGAAAATAAGATGAATTATCAAGTTCGTTCATACTTTCACTCGAGTAAGTTAGATTTGAGAAATAGCATTGTATTAAAAATATTGAACAGTTACGAAACGGCCATCTTCTTGTATTGAACTAATTCATTCTTGCCTCCAATGTCAATCTGACACATTTGGCAATCCAGATTACCTTGAAAAGATGTGTATAAAATTCTAGTTGAACAAATTAATGGCTTAGAAGGACAACAAATAAGAATATAGTATTTATCCACATCGGCTCGTTTTGGGTCCTCTCAGATGTGTGAACCCAAATTAATGGTTAACCCTCTAAATTACTCCCTAAAATCCCACTTATAAGCGACCAAAACCCCACTTTCACAAATATAATAATATACTCTCCAACAATTTTAAAAACTGACCTGTATGCAACCCTCTCCTAGCCATGCATATTCCCTTAACTGGATTAGTCTCGTCAAAGCGTTAGCGTTCTCCAGCGTCTCCTACTACCCACTCAGCGGGTAGTAACCCTGACGTGCGATGAGTTATATCCCTTCGGAAAAATCAACGAGCCGCTAATTACCGGGGACAGTGAACCCAGCCTCGCGCTGTTTCGTTTTTAACAGGCGCGAGAGGCGCTCGCCTTGGCCTTCGTTGAATCGTTCAAGGCTGTCCTCGCAAACGCGGTCGACTTCGACTCGTGAATCACGCTTACGATCAAAGTTCGTAAGTGCGGCGCACACGTTTCAATTATTCAGTGGGTCATACGCATAGAGCGAGGCGAATGCTTTCGCCGCGGTTGATCGCGAGGAGAAGCTCATCGAGGCGCATGGGGAGACATGTGATGCGCGTGAATGAAGCGCAGCAAATGCGGTTGATGAAGAAATGTATTTGATCGTCGATAACCAGCAAGAAGTGCGTTTATTTTGATTTATCAACCGGAACGTCTGGGTTAAACGCGATTGGATGAGCCATTGATGGGCGTCGATGAGATGCAGGTGAAAGAAATGCAAAAGAAAATTGTCAGGGGGGAATTGCTTGTTGGAGAACCTGCTAAATTGAACGAATTTCCATGTGCAAATTGCTTCAATAAAATATTAATAACACTAGACAACAGTAGTTATTCAAGCACCAGTAATAAAATTGTTATTACTGTTGCATTCTCGAATAAAATTAACCCTTTGCACTCGGAACTATTTCTCTACAGAATGTGCAGACAGGAATCACGCCGTATTAAATAGTATAACTTATAAAACGTGTAATTTATTGGAACGGTACTTGACCTTACATGAATCTTTAGACATTATAAATAACATATTTATGCTAAAAATAGAAATTGTAAACTATTCTAACTATATAATGGGTTCGATGTTTTCAAATAAATGTTTTGTTATAAATATGTACATGGATAAGTTCACGCTTGTATATATATATGAAAGATTTATTTTGAAACACCAAACCTATCATTTAATTTAAACAAATTCCTTCAATAAACACAGAGTGTACGAATATTTATGGGACTGACTGAATTTGCAAAATTTATTCCCACGTATGCGGGAGCCAAGGATCGTCAGTATCAGACGAACTCATCACTCAGCTTCATGTATATTTAAATGACACTTCGTGACCACCCAATTCAATTTTCTTTCGACCGTTACGTGCCAGCTCTCGCTACCATCCGTTTGTTTTGCTACGGAGCCCGTGTTCACTTTCACGTTGCGCGTTGCGTCCAGTCGAGATAACGACCCGACCACTTATGTCAAAGACAGGCGCGCGAGGGACCCAGAATCCGCGAGACGGGCCCCCGATTATTCCATTGGGCTCCTCCTCAATATTCCGCGCGCGCAAGCTGCTTTCCATGTCGTCGATCGACGCCGTTTACACGCGCACGAAATCCAGAAGTCGAGGCCCGAGCTTCCAGGAAGAAACATGATTTCTCACTGAAAGCGTGACGCTTTTACCGAAAGCGAGAGGACTGGCTTCGAAGAAGAAACGTTGATTCCTTGAAAAATATCGTTTAAAATAACCGCGTCGGACTTTTGAATTTTGCTGAGGAAAAGTGGACACAAAGAAGTTATTGACGCTATAAAATAATATCGGGTTGTCTGGAAATATGGTTGTTGCAAACAAATTGTTTCGAGGTAAGAAGATTAAATCAGAAATAAAAGATGCAGATAATGAGTGCGTGACACTTCAGAGTCACGTGAGATTACAGAAAGTTTTATTGTGGTACTCTTACCACGCATTGAAATCACTCAATTTACACCTATATTAAGGTGCACTTCTAACACTATACTAAGGTCCAATTCTCAACGCCAGAATTTCTCAGCCTATTTCAATGTACTTTCCCCTACCTAATACAACAATAAACGACACACAGAATATAGTTCTCCTCAGACTCACGACAACAGCAGGAACGTTTGTTCCCCAGCGCGTTCCGCCTGCGTGCTTTATTACACGCAAACTTGGTCCCGCTTCTGTATTCGTACCACTCTATTTCTGCTCGTCTCGTTATGTCTCCCTGCGTCCCTTTACGTCCTCTTATGTCCCTGCGGCCATCCTCTGCTACCGACGCGCAGCAAGAGACTTAAGCCCAACTGCCGCAGCAGTCGCCAGGACATTTAAATAAGGTACGAGCACTCTGTCGAATGCGACGGACGTCGGATTAACTCGCCAAAATCCCTGGCGTCTTGCTTCGATAAAAGCAAAAAGAAAAGAAACGCCGAGGACGTTAACGGTGTCAATGAGGCCTCCCTCGGCACCCTTAACAACGTCCTGAACACGGCGTGTCGAGGAGGCCAGTGTCGCCTATGGAGATCTTTTTTCCACGTGCTCGTAACCGCTTACCAAAGGAGAGGATTTCAGATCGGCGACCACGGACGAGCGCAATTTCCAGAGGTTGCACCGACGGCGCAAAAAGCTTGAAAGATCTGCCCCGCGTGTGTCGTTTGCGGTTGTGCGCCAGAGGCAGAAGTGGTCAATGCCAGGAGTGTCGTTAACCTTCTCCTCTACGCGACGCATGGTGTGTGCCCCGATGCGAGACGTAGGAAAAGGGGGACGAGGGATATGGCGTTCGCGGTGGTTCGTTTGCGCGTCATAATGTTCAACGGCCCGGGGATGGCACCGAGCGGCATTTCCTTGAAGCGGAAACGCGTCGAGGGGTCACGCCATCTTGGAGAACACATTGTGGTTTCCAGAGAATTTATTGGTGGGGGGGTTATTTGGTCGACAAATTTGAGATTGCGGTATGTTAATTTGGAGTGTTGCGTGCAGGAAGGATATATCTTCAATGGTTCGAAAGTCAATTTTTATTACAGATGACAGACTCATTTATAGTGATATTTTTTAGTAGGAAAGATGTCAATAACTTCTGTGATGAAATCTATCAAACCTTGTTAATGTGCAGTATTTCGTGGAAGCTGGATATATCTTCATTAGCTCAAAAGTCAATTTTTATTAGAAATAGCAAACTCCACCATAGTGGTATTTTCATGTAGAAACGATGCCAACTTCTCTGATGAAATCTATCAAACATAGAAAGAAGAAGAAATTCTCAACGTCTTTGCAGAACCGACAAGACTTTCCACTTTAGCATACACCTAATGAAGTAATCAGCTTGCGAGCAAGTGACAAAAATTGCAAACCAAAGAGACCAGTACGCCTCTCTATCCTAAAAAGTTAATGGAACCGAGGCTGTAGAGTACCTCTGGTTCTTCCACGCTGAAATCCTCGCCATTCTCAACGCTTTCAAGCACTTCGATCTGAACGATGTTGGAGCGATCATCGTTGGCGCGAAGATCGCCGGAATGAGGAGGAGGGAGGGAAGAAGCGGCTGAGAAAAGAGGGAGCTGACGAGATGCCGGACCGAGCACTCGGAACGGTGACAAGAAAAGCAGCGAACGCATTTATTTTAATTGGAGCCAACGTACCTGTACACGCGTGGCGGCTGCCGCGGCGCAAGGACGCGGTGATTTCTTCTGATGCTGCCACGGCTGAGGATAATTTAAGGATTCATTGTAAGTGTGACGCCCGAAACGAATGGCTTCCCCTTGTCATCGAGCCGCGATGGACTCTGGGAACGGCTCGAGGGAAAGATTCGATGAATTCCTCGAACGTGCTATACTTTTGCCAAGCCTAATCGCGCCAGCTTCTTGATCGTAGGTCAGCTGTTGCTCTGAATGAGGTATGATTTTTCCTGAATGTTTTTAGGAACCCTCTGGTGCAATGTAATGCTAAATATTTCAGATAAAATAAAGTGTGATGGGTATATTGCACAAAACAAGATACATATAAATATATTTTGGTATAAAAAATATAAGGAAGTTGAATTAGATGTATTTCTTATACGCAATTTTTCTTTATATTATAGTATAAGATGCATACGATAGAGAATTAACGTCGTCATGCATTTTTATCGCCACATCCTGAAATCTTCACATAAGTATTAATCAACTGCACATTTCTCTTTGATAATTTATTACACAACTCGTGTATTGCTTATTCGTGTTTGCTCCGACATGAAAAATTGCGCACTGTAGAATTAAACAATCTTTTTCTCCACGTACCAATAAGCATACTGAATCAAACAACTAGATAACAGCTGCAAAACCAGTTCACCTTCTATAACTCCAAAGAATTCACATCTGTGTCAACGGAGTAATGAAACTTGACGAACATTTCCGCTAAAACGCATTGCATAAGTTGGTGAAAAACGATGAGGATGGAGCACAGCTTCCTTATGGTCTCTTTTATGTGGCACAGAGTTTAAAATCCTTGGAGATCGGCCAATAGGCGATTGTAGTTCCCGATGATTTCCCGATCGTTTCGAAAGGGATTGCGTCACACGGGAGGGTTTAATGTTTCGAGAGAATGCGACCAGGGGAAATTAAAGTGCTCGTAACACGTTAACTATTAAGCTCGATTCTCAATAATGAGAGGTCGTGATGAGGGTAACAAGAAGCGCTGGCCTCGGTATTTATTTTTAATTGGCGCCGCGTCTGCCGCGCGGTTTCTTCTTACGGGGAAGATAATTTAAGGATTAGCTCTATGCGACGAATGGATGCTCACGATCTCGAGTAAAGTAATTGGAGACGGCTGCTTTACGGCACGATACAGTCGAACAGTGAACTTCTGTCTATAATAGCAGGCAATTCTACTGGAAAAATCGAAAAATTACATTTCAACAGCGCAACGACCCTTATGAGATCATTTCACGGAAGGATATTGTACTCAAAGTACAGGTGTCTTAAATCAATTTGGTGCATTATTTTGAGAAGAGTAATAGAGCCAAGAAACAATTACTCCTTCTCAGTAAGATTAATGGAAGCTGTTATGTATTTTATCCTGTTCAACAAAATATCCTATGTGGATAATCTTAATTAATATCGACGATACATCAAGTAGCAACAAATTGATTCTCTCTAAACCCCTGAAGAATTAACGACCAAGAGTCGACGCTCATCGATGGAAAAAGGAAACCAGGAGAAATAATCCAAATTATTTATCATCGATACAAATCCAGCTTTACGCACGATAAGTTAATTCGAGGCTCGTAAAAGACTGTCCCGCAATACATTTCCACGCCATTGATCGTTTGGGGAACTCTTTTAGGTGCCGTCGTGTGCGTCAGGTAAAAAGAGAACAGGAACACGCGCGCACGGTCTCGTAAAAGGCGCCATTAATGCAACGGCGCATCACACCACGGCTAGAAGGCACTTCTGCCCGCCATGACGGAAGCGGCTATTAAAGTGATTACAGTGGTGGGTACCCCCGTAAAGCAATTATTATGGGGGCTGAATTTACATTTATTCATTGCGTCCCGAGACGAACAGCTCATGCCTTAAACATGACTGGTAGCTAGAACTCTGTACTTTTATACGTCCACGGATAACACGTGCGTCAGCCGATGCTCCTTGAAGACCTCCGGCTACAGTTTTCCTTTTCTTTCTACTTTGTCGTCCCGCAGAAAACACGAGTCCGACGCGAGGGATGAAGAAAAAGGATGAAACTAGTGGAATAGGAAGAGAGCCGTGTATGAACAGACATGATTGATTATTAGCACTTTGACTGCGAAGGACGTATATATATTGTACGTTTTCGAGAAATGGGCTCAGAGAAATGTTTCATCATCACTCCATAAGAAAAATAATTCCACCGTGATAATGAAAGAATCGTCAAGGTTGAATAGAATAAACCGCGACCTTCTACTGAAAAGAGACGATGAAGAACCAAAACCCATTGTTAAAGACGTCAAAGTCAGAGCTTAGCCTGCTCTGCTATTACGATAAATGGCAAGCTGGATATTCTATTAACTCCCAAAGAGTCAGAACTTTAATTAGGTCTCCTAGACTCTGAACACTCCTCGTGACGGATGTACCGTATTCTCATTGTCACGACCAATGGACAGACGTTTATTAGACGCTGGCTCTATGGTTAGCAGTTACTAGACTATTAGTAGCATGGTTTCCTTTAATTAGGATCCTCTAGCGCGACCCTACTCGAGATACCTGACAGCTCCAGGAAACAGATCCTCGCGAGACATGAGGAACACATCAGGCTCTGCAAACAGAACCTAAATCCAAATCTATCGAAACGTTTCGTCGCAAACGACTCTACCGCAGATCATTATAAAGAATTCTCTTCAAAAAAGTTCAATAAAAATGAAATTAGAAACGAGAAGGTCCTAACAAGGCATCAGTTTAGAAACTTATAAGAACTGTGAGGATCTAAAAGGTTAGTTATCTGTGGTCCTGTGGAATTAAAACTATAAATTCTTTATAGGTCTTGAGGGATTAACACTTTGATTGAGCTTGATCCCACAAGGGGTTAACACGTTGATTGCCAAGTGAAAACTCGAGAGAATTGTTACAAATCTAAAATTATGTCTCGTGACTATCGAAGATTAAATAATTTAATATTTGAAGGAATCCTATTCAAATTCATTTTCATTATTGCCTCACCTTTGGAATTAATTTTTGTAGTTCCATTTTTGTAGTTAACAAAAAGTCCCGTTACCCATCTCTGGGTGACGTGACGACTAACGTGTTGAAGTTTCAAAGTATTCCAAACACCTCGCCAAGTGAATCTTCCTTCCTACCAAGGCCCAACAAGCATAACTTCTCGAGAATAGATTTATCTTCTCAACTATTTCACAAAGTATCGACGAACTATTCTCATAAACCTTTCCGTGACGCCTGAGCAGGTGTCTGCGACGATGATAATACACGATGAACAATCTTGGATGGTCAAAGACCGTCAAGGTTAACCGACGACGTTTTGCTGATTAAATATACTCGAATGGGACCGGTTGAAAGAATCTGTCGTCGGGCAAGGATGCTCCATGATTGATCGACGCATCTGTCGAGTAATTAGTTGTCAGTTATAAGCGGAAGCAGTCGCTGCTGCTACGTCTTCGTTTGGCATTGTGATTTCTCCGTGACGAGGATGGCGGTTTTGTAGCGGTAACGTTGATGGACGGAGTTGACTTACGCAATCGTACTTCGTTTAATGTTTGACGTGTCCATCACCCGAGCACGAAATTCCTTTCGTAATTGATTCCGCTACGCGAAGGAAAATACCCTTGATTTTAGTGCCCGCTGCCTTCTTGGGACGTTTAACAACCGAACGTAATGTCTTCCGCGTTTGGACGCGTCGGTAATGTTTATAAACAGTCTTTGAAATCTTGTAACATGTAAATGAAGAGAAGATTGAAGCACGGGGATATAGATGATGAGCGAGCGTTGGAGAAGTGATTTCGAATACAGTTCAGGAGGTCACGTGAGGATTTTAGTAATAGGGAAGATATTAACCTAGTTTGATTACAAGTTATTGCTTTTTTATTGATTTTTAAGTCGCGAACAGAAGGAATAATTTAACGTTGTTGGTCCAAACCAAGAGGGATAAAATGTAACGAATGAAAGTTAAACAATTTTAACCAAGTGCTCGTTTATCAAAGATTAAGAATTGTCAAGAGTTTGAGGGTCGAGGAGCAGCGTGGACTATAGCTCGTGGTTGGTCTCATCACACAGGGACGCCGATGCAACCCTCGATAGCGTATGCAGTCCAAGTGAGCTCACGTGGTAGCTCGTGAGTCGTGCATCGACAAATCGAGCTCGACTTTCGCACGACCCGCATATCCCGCCGATACGGTTTCCGCTGCATCCTCGTTGGGCCCATCGTGACTTACCATACCCTCATGCCCCGGTGAGAGCTGTGCACGATCACCCAGACACGAGCCAGGGACAGAATACCCCCAGAAAAGTTGGTGATAAATGCAGATATGCGGCCACGGTGGAGGAGGTAACATGCAAATGCAATATACCCTCATCCGCCATGGTCGGGATTAGCGGAGTGGTCTTCTTAGAGCATATAGAATCTAGAAATACATTGGCTGGGTTGTTTAGAGCGCCATTATGAACTTCGAAGTGTTTCTGGTAGAAATTTTCAGTGCGATATTGTTTACAGAGCTACTTTGAAAGTGGACCATGTATCACGTGGATTATGGATCTGTCGTTCCATTGGGGGCTATATTGTTCAACTGGATCAACTGAAAGGTCAGTTGAAAGTAGAGTCCTCTAGTCCATATAGAACTAACCAGTCAGGTTGCTGAACTGAACTAGCGAAGTGGTTGCGTTACAGTATAGAGAAACTAGTAATATATTGGCTAGGTTGTTTAGGACTCCATTATACACTTAAACGTGTCTCTAGTAGGAATCTTTGAACAGTCTACAAGCTAGAAGTGGCTGACTATGTACTGAATATATCTAATGTTCAGCTGAATCAACTAAAGCCACATGAAGTTCCCTGTGTCTTTACATATATTCTGTATAGAGTGGACCTAACCAGTCGAGCTGCTGAACTTCTCGTTAACGTAATTCACTTTATACATTACAGTTAATTGTGTTCATACAGCTTATTCAATGAAAAACATATTCTGCTGTAGATTTTGTGACAATTCCTGGAAGCTTGGACGTTTGGGGTCAGCAACGGTATCGAGTAACATGGCAAAAAGGATAAAGTTATCAACTACAAAGTTGCACAAAAACTGAAATACGCAGCACGATTATCGCTGAAGCCCCCTTGAAACGCAGCGAAGCAGAAAGTAGCGAGGCATAACATTTACATAAGGGGAAACGTTTTTACTGGTCGTCTTCCCGAGCTTTCTCTACGCCTGGAGCTCTTACCGTATCTGGATTCGTCTCAGTGCCACGATGCTCTATGAGAACGACGTGAACCGCTTCTAGGATAGAACGCGTTTGCACGCATAAACGGTTCGTAGATGGTCGTCTGATAACGACCACGGAAATCCACCGAGGCGGTAGGCATCCGGCGGTTATCACCCGAAGATAACCACTCGCACGCCCTAACCTTGTTACATCCTCCAAACAGGAACCTCTATTGCGGTTAGAGTGCTATTAACGGTTACTATCGTTTTTAATACCGGCGTAAAGGTCACGTAGCCTGGACAACACTGTGCTGCAAGTTGCTGGAAGATCTCCTGATTGCAAAGTAAGTTTAGTTTGGGAATGCAGGAAGGAGTTTGCAGGCTAGATCGTGTGACTTTCAAAATATTAGCTACCACGTTTGGATAGACATAGACACTCTAACTGTTGTTTCTTGGAAGTGTTAGGTGTTATCTATTTTTCCGTAATCGAATATCTCCACTACATTATCAAAGTTTCTATGATTGCTTTGCTCTACGTCTAATATCCTAGTGATAGAAGAATATATTAATTTGATAATAAATTCAATTGTACAGGAAAGCATCCTGAACGAGTATGAATTATTGAAAGTTCAACACGTTCTAAAGAAGACCAACACCACTTAGCGATTCTCCACCAGATCGCATGCTGGCTCTATAAAGTAGCATTACCATAGATTAAGGATAATTATGTAAATGTAAAGAAGACAATTTCACTATCGGCTCTTCGCTGTTATCTCTGGCTGGTGCTTTTCGCGTACGAAGACAAGTCACGAGATCGTGAAATCCCTCTAGATAGAGGGAAGAAGTTGCCAAGTGGTGGCACGGCCGATCGTGTGAAAATCGATGGCCGACCTTCGATCGGTTCGTTAAACCGTCGCTCGTTGCACACGCGACAAAATGCAGCCGGACGTGCAACGTATCCGCAACATCGTCGTGCCGCGTATCGCAGTGCTTCGTATTCCTATCCTCGTTCCCCAAGTAATTCGAGTTACGATAACAGCCGCCGCGCAAGGAATTCGTCCCCTATCCCTCCTGCTCGTCCTTACGCCCATGTTCTTCTCAAAGTTACTATTATCGTGTCTTTCCTACGCATATAGGTAAAGTGGAGACTCTCGAAATATGATTATATGTTTAACCATCCGTTGAGTGAATTTTATATTATTTTGAAGAAGAGGAGCTGTATTTTAAACACTCGTACAGCTGTGAAATAATTATTATACAAGATGGAAAGGACTTCTCTGTTGCATGAGTTTTATTTTATTTTACACAAACTGAAATTGTTTCTTACAAGGGAACATATCCAACTGTCCGTCTCCGATTTTGATGAAACTTGGTGGGTATGTTAAGCAGGTGAAAATGAGGGATACGTATTTTTTTATAGCTGCCCAATCGCAAGTTTAGGGGTTGAAATCACCCCTTGAAGTTTCAGCAGAAAAATGCTATCTAGAATACTACAATAGACATAAGAAACCTTCTTAGGGAAAAGTTTCATGGTTTCATGAGGTAAAACACAAAATGGTCACAGATTTTCTAAAATGTAATGTGTTTATAAGAAAAAAATTTGTTGTTACATTATTTTAAGAGATACAAAAATTTATATAACGACAAAAATGAACGGAAATTGCTTTCCGAATCCATTGATATATAATACGATACATTTGCCTCCTACTTCTTCAACTCCTAAACTTGCGATTGAGCAGCTATAAAAAATACGTATCCCTTGTTTTCACCTGGTTAATGTACCCACCAAGTTTCATCAAAATCGGAGACGGACAGTTGGATATGTTCCCTTGTTAGTTACATGTGTACTCGTGAAAGAATTAATACACAAAGTAGGCAATGAAAGAATAAATATTACTAAGTGAAGAATAATTTATAAGCCTATCACAAATAGAAAGATTTTCTTTGACTTTACTCTTCGTTGACCACTTCACAGTATTAAAACAAAGAATAGTAACAGCATATTCCACGGTTAGGAACAGAATTTGTTTCAACAACTTCCTACAACGTCAAAATCCTAACCGCGAGCCAGGCATTTTATTACCAGCGGTGCCTGTTCCTATCAATTACTATCGTCCCCGTTGCGATTACATTTACCAGCGGTCGTAGGATCCTTGTTTCCGCGAAGGCAATTTCGCTGGAAAATCGGAGACCGGGGGAACGATCTACCCGCGTTACTCGTCGAATCGAGATATCCAGGCGAAAGTAATACATTTTTTTAAGGTGGGCCCCCTGCATTGTTCGAAAATTTCGCTCCCTCTCGACGCAGTGGAAAAGTGCTTCCTGCGAAATTCTTCGCAAAGTATTTGGAACGTTCCGCAAATTGTCCATAAAAATTCATGTTACGGTTCCCATAAACCGGATTCTATTCGAGATAACAATTCTATAATTACGGGTTACTCGGCCTATGCAATTGGGAAGCAGCATAAAATTTGCATAAATGTAGAATTCTCGTTGAGATTATCGAAACTGGTTCAGACGATTTCGCCAATCGTTCCCGACAGCTTTGCAAATTTAAGACACGAAAACGATGGCTTTAAACCAGTGGCTTGCCAATCGCTCCCAGCAATGAATTTAGGCCCTTTTAAATTTAAGTGGCAGAAAAAAAGTGGCACGATTGTTGTTCAAGCATATTATTAAGAGCGTTTCGATCATTTTTATGATCTCCTTCGGTTTAATAAATTGTTCAACCACAGTTGTTCAATACAGAAAGGAATTTTTATTATGAGAGATTCAAAAAAGGTTCAAGGTAAATTCAAGAAATTTAATTAATTTTCTTTCGTGACATTTGATATTAAAATATATAAACGTGCGATGAACAACATATTCAAGAAGATGGACTTTAAAAATGGAGTGTAGCCGTTAAAAGAAGAGTATTTAAAAAAATACTAATAATGAGATTTCAACACTTAGCTTATACGAAATTATGAGAACATAACAACACAACATAACAAGGTTGACGACTATTGTTCTAAACGATAGGTCAGTTTCTCAAGGGATCGAAAGGCTACTGTGACGAAACTCGAGTCCAGTTTTGCGACAATTCTCTTTGTCAATTCAATTCGATGATTAAAAGAAGAGGATAATTCCTGGCTATCAAGAATAACGATCGTTTTGCAACATTCTTGGTCACGATCCGGAATGCTTGATTACGAACATGCGGGCTAGTTCCGTGACGAAGTAACGAGATAATTCGGAAACAGGTCGTTGAATGGTTGGTTATGGCAACCAGACACAAGGCTAGTTTTTTCACCAATATTTTTCCCTAACTATAAAATTAATAAACTTAGACATTATATAAAACCTTTGAATATGTCGCTACTTCGACACCACGAACTGCAATTTTATATGTAATTGATGTCCCATTATACAATAGTCCTAGTTACTTGTGGGTTGCACAGTACCTGACATTACCGCGGTTACTAAACATTGACACTTCCTTCCTTCTTCGCTTGTAACTTGGAGAAAAGGTTGCGCAAGATCTAATAGACAGCACCATCGTTCTCGTAAACGGTTCTTACGTTTCCCGTATCGGTGTTTCATCACCGTTAGATTTCCGAGGATGTTACGAAAATTAAATATTGGAAGAGGCAAGGGAACGTATCGGTTCTGCCGATACTTTCGTAACCGTTACGTTGGAGGGAATTTTCACTTCCTTTTTACGTTTCTACGAAACCAATCGACTTCACAGTTTCTAAAAAAAGGATACAATTTTCTTCGTGCAATCTTCTAGCTTCTGCGTAACGCTAGAATAATCGCTAATCGAATGCTCGAGGCAGATCGGCGCGAGCAGGGGCTGTCGAGCAACGCGAAGTAAACGCATCATGCGGCACTTTCGGCGACTCCTTGACTCTCACGTCTCTCGGTAGTGTCCGGTCAACGTACCTGAAAAAGAAGAAAGGCTTTAATTAGACCGAGGGGATTCACGGGCATTATTGCGGCTCATCCGCGTCCACATGCACGCTCAGCTTCGAGGAACGAAAAGAATTCATAAAACCATGTTAGTGTGTTACGGGACAACACATTCCCCTCGCTAGCTCGCCATAGAGCAGTATAGCGCATAGAACAGACAGCCAAACAGGTTGGGAATGAATTGTCCACCGGATGGAGCCAGTACTTAGCGATCCGAAGGAAACGCGTGTTATGAATTTACGATGTTCACGTGTGCTCTTACCGCGGTTTCTTTTATTGCTCGAACCGAACGGCAACTCGAATCAAGCTCGACTGGTCGATTTAATAACTTTTATTCGACCTCCTCGCCTTACTTGACAGGAGCGAAATAATCCGAACGTCCAACCTGCCGATAAAGATATTGGATTGCTACTAATATATTCAGAGACACTTTTCGCGATATTCCTTCGCGCGGTCCTGCATTCCTCGATATTTCACGATATAGTTTTCAGTTACTTTGATCCAGAATGAGGAGACACGCGCGCATGCGAGGACAGTAAAATTATATCTCGGAGAGCCGTGGACGTCCCCGCGGGGGACGTATTACTGCATTCACTTCTGCGATTGCAATTTGTGTGTAAAGACAAATTGAATAATTTGAGTGGGTCCGTTTTTTTGGGTTAGAAACAGTAAAAAAATACCAGGATACAAGAATTGTTAGACTCGCGTGTAAAGTGTCAAATGGAATACATTCTTGTTTTGATATTACAGGTTTTCTTCAATCAAATAGTTTATATAATATTTACTACGAAACAGGTAAGACGACAGGTAAAATATATTACCGAAAAAGTTCTTCCTCTCAGATTTCCCTCTTCCATCTATTCCACCATTAATATAATTTTACTCTTCCTCGTCTCTCCCTTCCTGTATCCATATATCAATATTTTACACTCGCTTTCACTTTTATGTTTCATTTCCAGATCCCATAATTCCTCTAACCTGATTCCTCGCCAACTATACAGTCAGTCCCATAAATATTCGTATCCTCTATGTCTTTTAAAGAAATTTGTTTAAATTAAACGGTAGGTTTGATGTTTCCATGTGTATGTTTGTAAAGATATGTTGATGTATACATATATAAATATATACACGAATAATTTATTTTTATACATATTCGCAATGAAAAATTATTTAATCAAACATCTTCGATAGACTGTATATAATACACATCCCATTCGACAAGCCTAAATTCCTCACTCTAATTCGCAATGTCAATGTCATTAATCTCAACAAATCGTTTCAATAACCCCAATCAGAAACTTAGTTCCCGAGCAGGTGAAATCAACTTACGTAAATCGTCGATTAATTAATGAAACGGCCTAATCCATCATGCACTTTGGTATTTCCTCCGCGTGTAAATAATAACCGCATCAATCATTAGCTTTTACAGTTGAAATTCAAGCGGCACACAACGTTTCATGAATATTCCGTCGCGGAAAAAGTTCGCCCTGCGTTCCAAGACAATTAAGGTGATGCGGTTACGCCAGGGTGATTAGGATAATTACCATTCGTCTTCCAGCGAGCGCGGTGTATTCTCGGCCGAACGGAAAGCGTCCGTCGCTCGGAGCGAGAATTCGTTCTTGTCTAATGCGATTCCGAGCGGACGGGCGGCGAACCTAACTAAGGTCAAAGCAACCTACCGTAACTGGATCAAGTCTGTATCATTTCGTGCAATTATTTCCAGCGATCGTGAAATCACTCTCACGTCCGGCGAGCCAGCCAAGGCATATGAAAGCGAGCGACTCGCTCGGACAGGGTTAATTAAATCGCATTCCAATTAATAAGTAGACCGTCGATGCTTGGAGATCTCATGGATCTCATGGTTTCATCTCCGAAGAAATGGACCTGTATGGGATCGTGTCTCGAGAGAAAGTGTTGGCATACGAAGACACATAATGCAGAAATCCGTTTTGCTCGCAAATCGAGAGCAGAATGTTCTCATTACAAGCTTCGTTAGCTCAGGGTATCTAACCATCTGCCATAGGACGTTGTTTTTACTTTCTTCGCTATCCAATTGAACTGCTCGCTAATACGATATTAATGCACCGTGTTATACGATCAGATATTCCAGAGCAAACAGATGGTTTGGCGGTGTTTGGTCGAGGAATGCTTTTATCGAGCACTTTCTCGATTCGATGTGGTTATGGTAAGATATACTAGTGGATTTGAGGAATCATTTTCACCAGGAGTGGATCTTTTTGTGTGTCTATCTGTATTTAATAGGTGTATTCAGTCGTATGTTTGTGTGGATAGCTACCTGGCACGGTCTTAAGCTAAATAGACGTCTAATTCGTGAAACGTAGAGTTGTTTTAAGTAATCATTTCTACGTTATATGTTGTGGAAAGTTTCTTATGTTGTATTAAGTTTGGATAGACACCTCATTAATCAATGTTGAGTGGAGCAAATAATATTTCACCTTTTATGAAAAGTCACAAATAGGAGTTTGCGATAAATGGTAAATTATGTATAAAATTATACAGAATAAAAAGAGGCATGTACGAAGGAAAACTTCACTAGACATTTCACAAGGTTAATACATTTTAAGAGTAGATACTTTATATGCAATATAATGAATACTATCAGAAAGTCTCAGCAATGCGCATTTCAAATTTAAATACTTAAAGCTACTTTCAATAACCACCTCGATTTACTTACAGCTCAAATTTCACTACTCGAGGCTGCTTTCTCCATAAAAGTGTCCGTATCCCCGCGCTAAGTACCATTACTGTCGTGTAATGTTGGTACACTCATGGCTCCCTTCGATTGGAGCGACAACTCTTTGTCAAACACGTTTTCTCGCTCGCTATCGCAGGACTCGCCATTTCAATATGACCGTCTCGATAACGAGACACGGCTGGACACCGGATCTGCATAAATCGTGCATCGACGAGTCCAGAAACCCCAACCCCAGTCGTCGTGTTAAGTCCTCCGGGGGGGGGGGGGGACGACTCTCGCTGGAACGTTCGAATTTTAAAAGGAAATCGATCGATCGAGCTTTTTAGCGTCCGAAGCTTGTTCCTTGCCGCGATACGACGCGTCCCATAGATTTTGCAAATTCACCGTGAGTACACCGGTTTGAAAAATTGCGAAACACTGGTATGACAACTAGTTCTCGAAGATGGGAGATGGAACGAACAACACGGCAAACCTGGGTTACAAGGATATTATTTCGTTTTATTAAAAATGAATTGGTTCTCGTTTTAAACGTTTAAATATTATATAAATTTTAGAGACCGATAAGTTATAACACTTTCTAATAAAAAAAATGGAAAGCTTCACAAGGCATTTCATAAGGTTAATACATTCAGAGGCTGGATACTTTTTATGCAATATAATGAATTCTTTATAAGTCTGACTATATATACCAATTGTGGCTTTGAGGCTATAGACTGTCTGTAGATTAGATGCATAGAAAATGAACGATTATTGAAATGTACCTTCCTGTATTTATCCTATAGAATAGTAGCATACATGGACAATGATTTTCATTGGTATTCCATTTATCAATAATTCCATTCAATTTCATTCAACAGCCAAACGTACTTCGTTTCAATACGCGCAGACATCTTTTCACGCAGCATACAACGGAGGCGACTCCAAGAGCCAGCAGATCCGAATAAAGATATCATTGAAGCACAAGGCCACTAAATCGATCACTTGATCTTTTTAGCGTTCCCAGGACTTGTTTCCCCGTCGCAACACGACGTCCCCTCGATTTTGCAAATTCACCGTGAGTACACCTGTTTGAAAAATCGCGTACCACGCGAAACACCGGTATGACAACTAGTTCTCGAGGATCGAGCGCGCGAACGGAGCCGAAGAGACGATGCTGCAGGCGAGAAAGAAAATTCCGCGGCTGTTGCACGCGAATCCACTTGTCCGGCGAGTGTTAGGGCCGTATGGTGAACCTGTTGCGAGGACGGTCGCGCGGATGCAAGCGTGTAGACGCGGGATCCGCTCGGATTTACGTGCCACCGATCGCCTGACCGCTCTGAATATTCTCCATGAACGACGCTGGAATACGAGCAGGGTAATTTGTTCGTGATCGTGGCCCCAGGGGGCGAGAGGGGATGAGATCTTATCAAATTTGCATGATTAGTCGACGAGCGACGGCTCGTTGAGCAAGGTGCTGGACGAATCACGTTGGAGACGACTGGGAATATTCGATGACATTCTCTTTTTCATCATCGTTTCAAATGAAAATCATGGGTAACTACATTTCTGAATAATCGAAGCGCCATTATTAACCGTTTGCATTCGGATCTCCCCCTATAAGGGGACATCGTAAATTTTTATTTTAATCGTATTTTTTTGCTATTTGAATTCGAGGTATGTTACTTCGAATCCGGTATAATAAAATAATATTTATATGTTGAGAGAAATTTTTGTCAATATCATTGATTTATTAATTATTTATTTATGGGATAAAAGAAATATTTATAATATCGAGTTAATAGAATATTAATTCTACTTTATATTTTCAAAATATATATTTATAATCAAGTTCATTAACGTTAGCAAATTTTATTAATGCGATTCCTGTTCGCATATTTTGCAACGAGATGGCGCAGAATGCAAAGGGCTAGAAATTACTAACGACTCCAGACATCACCCAGATATAATCGAGCCACGCATCCCCCCTATCGATGATTCCTAAAGCCTAGTTCCTAATAGAATTACCTGGATCGGAAGCCAACCGCGGTACGCCTATATCTTTCAAAGTGATCGCGCCCGTCCCGTCGACTCGAGCAATTAGAAGCATCAAAGGGAGGTGGACGATAATGAGCCTCTGCTCGAGCAGCTCCGGACGGATCGGAGTTACTGATTTTAGGTGCGCTCCGCGGTTGGTATACCTGCCGCGGCAAGGTGATTCGTAGCTGACTCGAGATTATCGAGCTGTTGCCGGATGGTATGCGCTTCGAAGAATGTGGAATCAAATTTTTCCAAACGAAACTCACGTGATTCCGGCCTCTCTAATTATACCGTAGCTCTCGCTTGCCCCTTGATTATCTTGCGAAATGAGGAAAAAAGTCTCGTTGCCGCGGCCGGGACGCAACGAGAGTCGTTAATTGACGGATCTCGAGTTACACGCTCGCCCGTTGAGCTTTTGATCCGCGCTGCTCGACATTCGCAGCTATATCGAGACCTGTTCTGATAACTGTGGGATCGTGAACGAGCCCGGTTTCTTGTTTTTGTCAGGGCCCACGATAGCGACGAATGGTTAACCTTGTCGATTATTCAGCCGAGTATCTGAATAATTTCAGCATTATATTTAAATTCTAATTGTGGTACTTGTAAGTTCAGAACATTCCTCAACTCTAAGAATCGACACATAATAAACACATTTTTCATTGAAACTGAGTAAATTTATATTTAAATTCTAATTGTAGAATTTGTGGATTCTGAAGACGTGTTAACTATAGTAATCGACCTACAATAAACCCTTTTTTCTTTGAGACTGACAAACAGATCTCTACCAATCATTCCATCATTCTGACCACTCCTTCGCTTTCGTCGCAGGATTTCCAAACCGTATAAATTCAATAGCAGCGTCGGCTGCAACCCATGCATCACTATCGCCCAAGTCAATAATACGTTGCCACTTAATATATTCAAAATCCAGGGATTGCGATTGATCGTGGGAGAGCCAGCTCCCCAGCGAGCTGACCGATACCAGACACGCTCGTATCCAACGACCGAGGCGAGTCGACTACCACCAGGCGTTCTTTCCGTAGACAATCCTCTGATTTATAGTAACGCACAGCCGCGAACGGGCTCGATTCGTATATCGCCAGTCGGAGAAATGTACAGTCTGGCATTTATTTCCCCGTCTGTGATTTATGTCCGAGCGATCCTCTACTTATGCCACGTCTGCGTTGCAATGAGGGCGTCACGTCGTCGAAGGATTCCGATCTATGTATAACGCAGGGACGCATACCGGTTGCTGGGACGTTCGATCGTGCGCGGAGGATTCGCAAAAAATCGCTCTTCGAAGAAACGTCCCGCGAGGACAGCTTCCAGAGAATCTTCTCGCCGTCGAGGAAGCTGCGCGTGGTGGAGGGATGGACGAGCCATCGGGCACGATTCGAGTGTATCGATCCGACCGCGGGGATTTATGACAAGGAATGCCAGTTTTCTCGAAGGTTCGCTGATTTCCAGCAGTTGCTGGATCGTTTGTCCGACTGGTTTTTCTTTTAGAGCAAGATGGCTGCAATTCTGGATCCGAGGACGTAGTTAGGGTTGCAAAGTTCAGGTTCACGAGCTCGATGGGAAGGTGACTTGGGTGATTGACTTTAACACGAGGAATATGGATGAGGATTGTCGAGGTTGGATTGTAATGTAAAGTTCTTTTTGACGTTGATTTTTGGAAGAGTTAAGGATGGATTCTTTCGTTCTTGCTAAGACGGACTTATACATTACAATTCTACAATTTAGAAAGAGTTGTATAGAGTAGTATAACACCGTACTGAATTCCTTATCACCGAAGAGCCCTCAGTGGTTGTAGCTATGTATGTAATATAAGATGTTAAGGATTGATGTAAAACAATGTAAGTGTTACATGGAAGGAAACTCATGTGTGCAAGACTGGTGTTTTGTAACAAGCAAGCCTGAACCAATAAGTGCAATAATCAATATAAAACAGGTTACACGCTCTGATAAAATAAAAAACAAACTTACTACTGAAGAAGATCACAAAACCTATAAATAAAATTCCCAAAAGACACTGCCAACTAATTATTCGTCACCCAAAACGAGATCTCAATTCTTTCCTAAATACATAATTCATTTACACTTAACACAAAATATATATACCATAAAGTCTACAACCTTCTCAAGAATCCATGAATTTCCAGTCCTCCAGCTCCGAAACCTCCTCCATCAGAGGGTCAGGTCTCGGATCCTGGGTTCCCTGGCGGACCACCGACGGACCCATGCAGGTCGTGAGCAAATCGCGGCAAATGGAGCAACGTTACAGATCGCGAGGCGATGGTACTTGAAAAAAGGAAGGAAATCGACGGTGTATCCGTGCATCTCCTTAATCACGGTGCCCTGTTCGGCCTCAAGGGGCCTCAGCGGTTGCGCGCGCACAGCGGAATAAATAATCCTGGCCGCGGGTCCGCTCATTCGTGCACAATGCGCCACCATTTGTCTTGGCGGGTTCGTTTATTTGGCGCTTATTAATTTCAACAACGGGGCAACCTGCGAAAGCCTCGGTGATAAAGTGTTCTGGTCGTGGCTTCGTGCAACCCACGAGGTCCACGATGGGGCCCCGTTCTTCCTCGCGGATTTAGGCGTTTCGTTGTGGCCCCATCGCCGCGGATAAATGAGTTCGGTAGCCGCGCATCCTTTGTCGGGGCTGCATGGACGACGGTGATTAGCTTCTTCTGCGGGGAAATTTTTTTTTCCCCCAATGCGACTAAAAGATGACTTGTTTCGCGCGGGAAGCATCAGAGTGAGTTTTTCTCGGTCGCAAAGAAATTAATAAACGAAATTCACCACCGTGACTGATCTTCAATCTTGCTGGGAGGGATTTAAGGATTAAGTTTGAGTAGATTTATCGAGGGAATTCTTCTTTTGGTGAGATATTTACGATATCTGTGGTTTTTAGTGTTTTAAGGGGAGTTGATTTTATTTTATTTTCTATTCTTCTATTCTTTAGATTTGTGCTCCTGCTCGTTGTAACTAGAAGTTTAAAATTGTGCATTCAGCGTGGTTTACAATCTGATAAATGACTCTGATAGCTGTGATTCAGGCTGCGACACAATTGCATTATTCCTTCCTCTCGGAAGTGTCTGGGCATACTATTCTTCGCTACGAATTCTTCGAGATCGGATCTGAAGGGAGCGCGCACGCATGGACGATAATAATGCGCATCCGTACTCGCTGGCAGCTTGATAACCTCCATATGGTCGTACTATGGATTTGAGTTATTTCCACACATTTGTTCGCGTCACTATTATCCACCTACCCTTTGAATACATTGTTAGTGCGTTAGTTTCGTTAGATTGCGATCTCTTCGATGTAAGGACTCACGCATTTTATGGTAAGAATTTTTCTATGTCCATGTTGAATTCACTTGAAGGAAAATTGGAGGGTTTCAAAGTGGCAGTTTAAAATTTTTATCAGGTTTTGAAGTACGCTACATATTTTTAGATTTAAATCGGATATGTTACTCTCGGGATTAAAAGATTCCAATTAAATAAAATTATCGAAAATTAAATTTTTTTTAGAGTCTTTTATAAACTCCTGAAAATAAGTTCATTTCTTTTTTGAAAATAGTAAAATAAATGTATTTCTTTGCTAATGACGCCGAAATAAATTCATCTCTTTCGGAAAAATATTGAAATAAATTAATTCCTTAACAAAAATCTATATGTCTACTTTTACACTGCATAAATAGCATCGAAATCGGGTAGTTTACAATCGCTCAGAAATCATTGAATTCGCTTGAGGTTCTCGCGAGTAAACTGCTCGTTCATATAACTAGGAGAATTGTGTTATGGCAGTCACTCGGACACAGTAGAATCGGTAACGATAACGTACGTGCCTTTCCAGCATATGGCCGTATCGTTCACCTGTGCCGCGGATTCCAGTTTACGAGCTGAATATCTTAACTCGCCTCGACAATAAGGAAACGGGATAACGTATTCTATTTTCACCTATCATTCCATTGAGGACTCGTGCACTGTTCAACTATAAAGCTTCCACACACCCGGCTTTATTGCTTTATCCTCCTGCTGGCTACATATAAAATCGCTTCGAGCAATTTTCTCGATTAACTGTAACTTTGATCAATGTTTTCTTACAAATATCTAAATCATCGAACACGTATCCTTGGAAAAAGATTTCAAAAGTAGAAATTCATTAAGGATACCTACAGACTGTACTGAGATTTGAGTTCAATTAATATCGAAGGCACAAATGTGAAATGGTAGGAAAATTGAAGGGTTTCCAAGTAGCAATTTTAGATTTTTATCAGTTTTTGAAGTACGCTATATATTTTTAGATTTAAGTCAGATGTGCTATTTTCAGAATTAAAAGATTCCAATTAAATAAAATGATCTGAAATTAAGTTTTTTCTTAGATTTTATTATAAGCTCCTCGGGATAAGTTGATTTCTTTTTCGAAAATAGTAAAATAAATTTATTCTATGAATTTTTCTTACAACTTCAGTGAAGTATATATGAGATTTGATTTCATTCTGGGCAGTCTTTATAGTAACCAGAGCCTCTGTAGTAATAGCTCATAACAGCGATTCATCGTCGTCAGGACAAATTACCCCTTTTTAATTGAAAACATGCTCGGACGACTTGTCATTTCTTAACGTAATGCAGCAGCTCCCTTGCGTTATGATAATTTAACGTTAACGTTGCAAGCTGCACGTGCATTACGATAATGTTTCTTGGCAGACATTCCGTGGCAGCATGGCGCTGCCTCTGGTGCGCTCTGCGAACGATCAATGATCCAGAAAATCGTTACGCATGATCGCGTGCGATAATCCCGTAAGGTAGACGCGTAAGTCGATACCTGGAAAATGTTTATCCTATATTTCACGATAGAATAATAGTTTACACGGTGGATTTCAGTAGAAGATATTTTTGGAACAATGTTAGGCATTACATACATATTTAGATATACATTTTTTAATTTCTGTATACTTTTAATCTTTTCTCCTGTTTTGTGTTTCTTATTTTTACAATCATGTTCTAATAAATGTAAATCTTACGTTTATAGTTGCGAGGAATCCTCTAAAAATTCCTTTGTCCGTTACAGAACCACTAACACACCCTTATAACTGAGCATTTCCATTAAAAACAATAGCAATGCTTCAAATGTGTGATTATTAATTTGCCACAGAAAATAGAGACAGTAAAGTACACACAGCGTCCATACAGATGAATAGTAATAAAAAAGGAAATGGTGGTAATAAAGTGCACTAATAGTAGAAAATAAGCATTACCAAGACCTCGGAATAATAGCATTAGAGAATAAGTAGTACTTTTATTAGAAAACTACCAACGAAGTTGGAGATTTTGCAATGAAATTGCTCGCTCTTTAAAAATCCATAAAAAAAAGAACAATGGAAGACGCGTGATTTTCCGATGATAAGGGAAGGGATAACAATTGTGCAATAATATTTTTACATTCAGCGTTCTTCGGTGCAAGGTAATAACCGACCGGGTGCAGATAATTCCGTGGTGCAACGCTGCATCCGACGCGCAACGTTTGCGCGCACGTATCGCGGCACATATGGCAATTATGCGCGTCCCTATTTGCATCCACATGATGGATCCGTACCACTCGACTGTCATAAATGACTTGTAATCCTGGCCGAAGTTCCCATGGAATATTTCATTTGCGAACCGAACACGTCCTGGAGGAGAATTGAAAAGGATTTGCGTAATATCTGGCTCATAAAACTATATTTGAGGTTGGAGAACCTACTCCATGGCGCAAGTATGGTTGCGATGGTGTATAGGAGAGGAGGCTTTGTTTTAGAAAATGTTTGTCTTTTCTATTTAAAATTTAATTCTTCCCCAAATTTATTCAAAACATTTCTAAATCTTCCAATGGAAGATACACCAAGTTCCTAAGTTTTCATGAAGAAGAAAATATTCATCTTTGCTATTTAAAATTCACTTCTTCCCCAAAAAACATTTCTAAATCTTCTAATGGAAGACACAGCAATAAAGCACCCCATGGGAAGGAAACAACTAAAGATAGAAGAATAACCGCATCTAAATAAGATTCCTACAGAATTTAAATCAAAGGTACCGATTAACTTACTAAATCTCCCAGATTGGATCTCTAACACTACTCAAGACGATTTGCACACGATCCAAGGAACAAATCCTCGACTTCGTGGCGCAGGGAGTGCTTCCCTCGCAGCTTGGAGGATCCTGGCAGCGGTCAAGCGTGAGATACGAGCACAAGGGCTTAATGGAATAGTGGTAGATTTTAATTACCACCATAAAATTCGGGCCAGCGCGTTAACACCACCGTGGAAAACGCGATAACCCATTGGGACCGATGATCCCGCGGCAGAGCTTTGTAGACACACGATACTCGCGTCACAGCCTAGCAGTTATCTGCTCGTGCATACCTCTCGCGTGTGCAACGAGGCTGCTGTGTCTTATTGTTAGATCTCCTACGAGGCTACATGGAACGGGATTTATGGTCAACAGATCGGTCCGAGCGATTCCAGGCAGAGCAAAGTCCTCCCCGAGCTGGGCAAAAATGGAAATTAGAAACCTCGGATCGCGGCAAATGCGAGTATTCCCATGAAAATACCATAAGTGTGAACAAAATGATAACTCCATTTAATCTATATTTAAAAAGTAATGAATGGTTCATCTAGAATGTTGGTTTAAAAATAGTATCCTACTACAATTAAAAGAAACAGGAAGTATGTACTTATTCTAATGCTCCCTTAAGGATTACATAGCACACACTTCCAATTACAGTATCATTATAAAGTATTGCTTGATCTATCCTTAACATAGCTAATGAAGAAGAGAGAGAGAGAGAGAGAGAGAGAGAGAGAGAGAGAGAGAGAGAGA